>NW_028123050.1:0-211482 GCF_965194805.1 Balaenoptera borealis
CTGTTCTGGTTCCAGGGGGCAGGCTGAGCCTGTGGTTAATTCTTCTTCCTGATGGGAAAATAGAGTGACCTGTGCCTGTCCCAACACCAAGAGCTAGTCTCTCATTGGTTCCACGTCTTCCCGTTCATCCTCAGGACAAATAGCAACCTGTACGGAACAGGAGGTTAAAGGTGCTGATGCTCCAAGTAGGGAGATTGCTAGTAGAGTGGCTGGAATGGCGAACCCGGGCACAAGGAGATGAGAAATGAGGTGCGTTTTAGAAACCTTTCCCCATCACACGGTGTACCATCTTTTTGTTTTCTCATGCATGTTTTCGATGTAGGAAGATGCCCTTGAACCTGGAGATTTGGGACCCATGCGATGGGTACCACGCAGTATTACTTTAAAGGGTCTGCGTTTGCTCACCCAACCTCACCAAACCTCTCAGCCCCAAGAGTGTCCACCCTTATGTCTCATCCAGCTGTGGGTCTAGATATGGTCAATCCAGGTTGCATCACAGCCCCTGAACGCATTGTGTAAGAATTTCGCTCTCTTTCACTGTCTTTGTTTCATGGGTTTTTCAAAGTAATTTATTTTTATAATGGGGTTTAGCTGCTTTTCACTGCTGTGTTTATGCCGCTTTACAGCCACTTGACACACTAACAGAGAGATATCAGTACATAGGTTTTAAGATTATTACTAGTCAGATATATTCTTGTGCGGTGAATAGGGCGTGTTGAGTCCAGTTCTCTGAGCAAGGAGTAGGTCTTGTCTATTACATATTGGGTTTATGGAACGGTATCTGAGCTAATTTGAAACCCTTGTTTTATGTATCACCCCACCTCACCTTTCCCGTTAAGCAGCCATAGTGTGTTTTCTGCATGTGTGCCTCTCTTCTGTTTTGTAATTCAGTTCAAGTGTAACGGTTTTTACATTCCCTCTATCAGTGATACCTTATGAGAAGTGTCCTTTTCTGTGTGACTTATTTCACTTAGAATCGTCGTACCTAAATCCACTCATCATGCTGCTACTAGCCTTATGACATTGATTTCATGGCTGAGTGATATTCCATTGTACATAAGGACCACAACTTCTTTATCCATTTTTCTCTTTCCTGGGATATTGAAGGTGGAACGAAGTGGAGGTCCTTGTCAACAGAGCAGCCCTAAACTTTGGGGTGCTTGTGTCTTGCTGATTTTTCATTTTCCCAATTTATACCCCCATGAGTGGAAGTGCCCTATGCTCTCTAAGCTGTGTTTTTTAGATGTTTCAGGACTCACCGTTCACTTCTCCAGAGTGGCTGTTGGCAATTTACATCCCGCCCATCAGTGTAGCAAGGCTCCCATTTCTCCATGGCCTGTCTTGCATTTCTGGTTTTGACACTTTTTTCAGCATGGGCCTTTTGACCGATGGGAAGCGAGACTTTTTGTAGCGCTGATTTGTCTTTCCAGGTTGCTTGGTTGGCCAAAAAGGGCGTATGCGTTTTTTCCTGAATATATTCAGGAAAAAACGCATACGCCCTTTTTGGCCAAGGGCATCATTGTCAACGTTTTGCCGCTTTTCATGTGCTTTAAAGGCGATTCGAATCTACCTCCTGAAATCTGTTCCCTGCAATTCTGCCTTGATTTCAAATCCTCTTCTTTGCCTTCCCTCAATATATTTGTGGACGAGAGTTATCATTTATAACTCTGCAGGTTTGTGAATTGCAGTGCCCTGAAGCTCCATTTTACAACTCGCTTTTTTGGGAGCTGGCCGCAAAAGCGCAGGATGGCTTCAGGCCCTGTTCTGGTTCCAGGGGGCAGGCTGAGCCTGTGGTTAATTCTTCTTCCTGATGGGAAAATAGAGTGACCTGTGCCTGTCCCAACACCAAGAGCTAGTCTCTCATTGGTTCCACGTCTTCCCGTTCATCCTCAGGACAAATAGCAACCTGTACGGAACAGGAGGTTAAAGGTGCTGATGCTCCAAGTAGGGAGATTGCTAGTAGAGCGGCTGGAATGGCGAACCCGGGCACAAGGAGATGAGAAATGAGGTGCGTTTTAGAAACCTTTCCCCATCACACGGTGTACCATCTTTTTGTTTTCTCATGCATGTTTTCGATGTAGGAAGATGCCCTTGAACCTGGAGATTTGGGACCCATGCGATGGGTACCACGCAGTATTACTTTAAAGGGTCTGCGTTTGCTCACCCAACCTCACCAAACCTCTCAGCCCCAAGAGTGTCCACCCTTATGTCTCATCCAGCTGTGGGTCTAGATATGGTCAATCCAGGTTGCATCACAGCCCCTGAACGCATTGTGTAAGAATTTCGCTCTCTTTCACTGTCTTTGTTTCATGGGTTTTTCAAAGTAATTTATTTTTATAATGGGGTTTAGCTGCTTTTCACTGCTGTGTTTATGCCGCTTTACAGCCACTTGACACACTAACAGAGAGATATCAGTACATAGGTTTTAAGATTATTACTAGTCAGATATATTCTTGTGCGGTGAATAGGGCGTGTTGAGTCCAGTTCTCTGAGCAAGGAGTAGGTCTTGTCTATTACATATTGGGTTTATGGAACGGTATCTGAGCTAATTTGAAACCCTTGTTTTATGTATCACCCCACCTCACCTTTCCCGTTAAGCAGCCATAGTGTGTTTTCTGCATGTGTGCCTCTCTTCTGTTTTGTAATTCAGTTCAAGTGTAACGGTTTTTACATTCCCTCTATCAGTGATACCTTATGAGAAGTGTCCTTTTCTGTGTGACTTATTTCACTTAGAATCGTCGTACCTAAATCCACTCATCATGCTGCTACTAGCCTTATGACATTGATTTCATGGCTGAGTGATATTCCATTGTACATAAGGACCACAACTTCTTTATCCATTTTTCTCTTTCCTGGGATATTGAAGGTGGAACGAAGTGGAGGTCCTTGTCAACAGAGCAGCCCTAAACTTTGGGGTGCTTGTGTCTTGCTGATTTTTCATTTTCCCAATTTATACCCCCATGAGTGGAAGTGCCCTATGCTCTCTAAGCTGTGTTTTTTAGATGTTTCAGGACTCACCGTTCACTTCTCCAGAGTGGCTGTTGGCAATTTACATCCCGCCCATCAGTGTAGCAAGGCTCCCATTTCTCCATGGCCTGTCTTGCATTTCTGGTTTTGACACTTTTTTCAGCATGGGCCTTTTGACCGATGGGAAGCGAGACTTTTTGTAGCGCTGATTTGTCTTTCCAGGTTGCTTGGTTGGCCAAAAAGGGCGTATGCGTTTTTTCCTGAATATATTCAGGAAAAAACGCATACGCCCTTTTTGGCCAAGGGCATCATTGTCAACGTTTTACCGCTTTTCATGTGCTTTAAAGGCGATTCGAATCTACCTCCTGAAATCTGTTCCCTGCAATTCTGCCTTGATTTCAAATCCTCTTCTTTGCCTTCCCTCAATATATTTGTGGACGAGAGTTATCATTTATAACTCTGCAGGTTTGTGAATTGCAGTGCCCTGAAGCTCCATTTTACAACTCGCTTTTTTGGGAGCTGGCCGCAAAAGCGCAGGATGGCTTCAGGCCCTGTTCTGGTTCCAGGGGGCAGGCTGAGCCTGTGGTTAATTCTTCTTCCTGATGGGAAAATAGAGTGACCTGTGCCTGTCCCAACACCAAGAGCTAGTCTCTCATTGGTTCCACGTCTTCCCGTTCATCCTCAGGACAAATAGCAACCTGTACGGAACAGGAGGTTAAAGGTGCTGATGCTCCAAGTAGGGAGATTGCTAGTAGAGCGGCTGGAATGGCGAACCCGGGCACAATGAGATGAGAAATGAGGTGCGTTTTAGAAACCTTTCCCCATCACACGGTGTACCATCTTCTGGGTTTCTCATGCATGTTTTCGATGCAGGAAGATGCCCTTGAACCTGGAGATTTGGGACCCATTGGACGGGTACCACGCAGTATTAATTTAAAGGGTCTGCGTTTGCTCACCCAACCTCACCAAACCTCTCAGCCCCAAGAGTGTCCACCGTTATGTCTCATCCAGCTGTGGGTCTAGATATGGTCAATCCAGGTTGCATCACAGCCCCTGAACGCATTGTGTAAGAATTTCTCTCCCTTTCACTGTGTTTGTTTCGTGGTTTTTTCAAAGTAATTTATTTTTATAATGGGGTTTAGCTGCTTTTCACTGCTGTGTTTATGCCGCTTTACACCCACTTGACACACTAACAGAGAGATATCAATACATAGGTTTTAAGATTATTACTAGTCAGATATATTCTTGTGCGGTGAATAGGGCGTGTTGAGTCCAGTTCTCTGAGAAAGGAGTAGGTCTTGTCTATTACATATTGGGTTTATGGAACGGTATCTGAGCTAATTTGAAACCCTTTTTTTACGTATCACCCCACCTCACCTTTCCCGTTAAGCAGCCATAGTGTGTTTTCTGCATGTGAGACTCTGTTCTGTTTTGTAATTCAGTTCAAGTGTAACGGTTTTTACATTCCCTCTATAAGTGATACCTTATGAGAAGTGTCCTTTTCTGTGTGACTTATTTCACTTAGAATCGTCGTACCTAAATCCACTCATCATGCTGCTACTAGCCTTATGACATTGATTTCATGGCTGAGTGATTTTCCATTGTACATAAGGACCACAACTTCTTTATCCATTTTTCTCTTTCCTGGGATATTTAAGGTGGAACGAAGTGGAGGTCCTTGTCAACAGAGCAGCCCTAAACTTTGGGGTGCTTGTGTCTTGCTGATTTTTCATTTTCCCAATTTATACCCCCATGAGTGGAAGTGCCCTATGCTCTCTAAGCTGTGTTTTTTAGATGTTTCAGGACTCACCGTAGACTTCTCCAGAGTGTCTGTTGGCAATTTACATCCCGCCCATCAGTGTAGCAAGGCTCCCATTTCTCCATGGCCTGTCCCGCATTTCTGGTTTTGACACTTTTTTCACCATGGCCCTTTTGACCGATGGGTAGCGAGTCTTCTTTGTAGCCCTGATTTGCCTTTCCAGGTTGCTTGGTTGGCCAAAAAGGGCGTATGCGTTTTTTCCTGAATATATTCAGGAAAAAACGCATACGCCCTTTTTGGCCAAGGGCATCATTGTCAACGTTTTACCGCTTTTCATGTGCTTTAAAGGCGATTCGAATCTACCTCCTGAAATCTGTTCCCTGCAATTCTGCCTTGATTTCAAATCCTCTTCTTTGCCTTCCCTCAATATATTTGTGGACGAGAGTTATCATTTATAACTCTGCAGGTTTGTGAATTGCAGTGCCCTGAAGCTCCATTTTACAACTCGCTTTTTTGGGAGCTGGCCGCAAAAGCGCAGGATGGCTTCAGGCCCTGTTCTGGTTCCAGGGGGCAGGCTGAGCCTGTGGTTAATTCTTCTTCCTGATGGGAAAATAGAGTGACCTGTGCCTGTCCCAACACCAAGAGCTAGTCTCTCATTGGTTCCACGTCTTCCCGTTCATCCTCAGGACAAATAGCAACCTGTACGGAACAGGAGGTTAAAGGTGCTGATGCTCCAAGTAGGGAGATTGCTAGTAGAGCGGCTGGAATGGCGAACCCGGGCACAAGGAGATGAGAAATGAGGTGCGTTTTAGAAACCTTTCCCCATCACACGGTGTACCATCTTCTGGGTTTCTCATGCATGTTTTCGATGTAGGAAGATGCCCTTGAACCTGGAGATTTGGGACCCATGCGATGGGTACCACGCAGTATTACTTTAAAGGGTCTGCGTTTGCTCACCCAACCTCACCAAACCTCTCAGCCCCAAGAGTGTCCACCCTTATGTCTCATCCAGCTGTGGGTCTAGATATGGTCAATCCAGGTTGCATCACAGCCCCTGAACGCATTGTGTAAGAATTTCGCTCTCTTTCACTGTCTTTGTTTCATGGGTTTTTCAAAGTAATTTATTTTTATAATGGGGTTTAGCTGCTTTTCACTGCTGTGTTTATGCCGCTTTACACCCACTTGACACACTAACAGAGAGATATCAGTACATAGGTTTTAAGATTATTACTAGTCAGATATATTCTTGTGCGGTGAATAGGGCGTGTTGAGTCCAGTTCTCTGAGCAAGGAGTAGGTCTTGTCTATTACATATTGGGTTTATGGAACGGTATCTGAGCTAATTTGAAACCCTTGTTTTATGTATCACCCCACCTCACCTTTCCCGTTAAGCAGCCATAGTTTGTTTTCTGCATGTGTGCCTCTCTTCTGTTTTGTAATTCAGTTCAAGTGTAACGGTTTTTACATTCCCTCTATCAGTGATACCTTATGAGAAGTGTCCTTTTCTGTGTGACTTATTTCACTTAGAATCGTCGTACCTAAATCCACTCATCATGCTGCTACTAGCCTTATGACATTGATTTCATGGCTGAGTGATATTCCATTGTACATAAGGACCACAACTTCTTTATCCATTTTTCTCTTTCCTGGGATATTGAAGGTGGAACGAAGTGGAGGTCCTTGTCAACAGAGCAGCCCTAAACTTTGGGGTGCTTGTGTCTTGCTGATTTTTCATTTTCCCAATTTATACCCCCATGAGTGGAAGTGCCCTATGCTCTCTAAGCTGTGTTTTTTAGATGTTTCAGGACTCACCGTTCACTTCTCCAGAGTGGCTGTTGGCAATTTACATCCCGCCCATCAGTGTAGCAAGGCTCCCATTTCTCCATGGCCTGTCCTGCATTTCTGGTTTTGACACTTTTTTCAGCATGGGCCTTTTGACCGATGGGAAGCGAGACTTTTTGTAGCGCTGATTTGTCTTTCCAGGTTGCTTGGTTGGCCAAAAAGGGCGTATGCGTTTTTTCCTGAATATATTCAGGAAAAAACGCATACGCCCTTTTTGGCCAAGGGCATCATTGTCAACGTTTTACCGCTTTTCATGTGCTTTAAAGGCGATTCGAATCTACCTCCTGAAATCTGTTCCCTGCAATTCTGCCTTGATTTCAAATCCTCTTCTTTGCCTTCCCTCAATATATTTGTGGACGAGAGTTATCATTTATAACTCTGCAGGTTTGTGAATTGCAGTGCCCTGAAGCTCCATTTTACAACTCGCTTTTTTGGGAGCTGGCCGCAAAAGCGCAGGATGGCTTCAGGCCCTGTTCTGGTTCCAGGGGGCAGGCTGAGCCTGTGGTTAATTCTTCTTCCTGATGGGAAAATAGAGTGACCTGTGCCTGTCCCAACACCAAGAGCTAGTCTCTCATTGGTTCCACGTCTTCCCGTTCATCCTCAGGACAAATAGCAACCTGTACGGAACAGGAGGTTAAAGGTGCTGATGCTCCAAGTAGGGAGATTGCTAGTAGAGCGGCTGGAATGGCGAACCCGGGCACAAGGAGATGAGAAATGAGGTGCGTTTTAGAAACCTTTCCCCATCACACGGTGTACCATCTTCTGGGTTTCTCATGCATGTTTTCGATGTAGGAAGATGCCCTTGAACCTGGAGATTTGGGACCCATGCGATGGGTACCACGCAGTATTACTTTAAAGGGTCTGCGTTTGCTCACCCAACCTCACCAAACCTCTCAGCCCCAAGAGTGTCCACCCTTATGTCTCATCCAGCTGTGGGTCTAGATATGGTCAATCCAGGTTGCATCACAGCCCCTGAACGCATTGTGTAAGAATTTCGCTCTCTTTCACTGTCTTTGTTTCATGGGTTTTTCAAAGTAATTTATTTTTATAATGGGGTTTAGCTGCTTTTCACTGCTGTGTTTATGCCGCTTTACAGCCACTTGACACACTAACAGAGAGATATCAGTACATAGGTTTTAAGATTATTACTAGTCAGATATATTCTTGTGCGGTGAATAGGGCGTGTTGAGTCCAGTTCTCTGAGCAAGGAGTAGGTCTTGTCTATTACATATTGGGTTTATGGAACGGTATCTGAGCTAATTTGAAACCCTTGTTTTATGTATCACCCCACCTCACCTTTCCCGTTAAGCAGCCATAGTTTGTTTTCTGCATGTGTGCCTCTCTTCTGTTTTGTAATTCAGTTCAAGTGTAACGGTTTTTACATTCCCTCTATCAGTGATACCTTATGAGAAGTGTCCTTTTCTGTGTGACTTATTTCACTTAGAATCGTCGTACCTAAATCCACTCATCATGCTGCTACTAGCCTTATGACATTGATTTCATGGCTGAGTGATATTCCATTGTACATAAGGACCACAACTTCTTTATCCATTTTTCTCTTTCCTGGGATATTGAAGGTGGAACGAAGTGGAGGTCCTTGTCAACAGAGCAGCCCTAAACTTTGGGGTGCTTGTGTCTTGCTGATTTTTCATTTTCCCAATTTATACCCCCATGAGTGGAAGTGCCCTATGCTCTCTAAGCTGTGTTTTTTAGATGTTTCAGGACTCACCGTTCACTTCTCCAGAGTGGCTGTTGGCAATTTACATCCCGCCCATCAGTGTAGCAAGGCTCCCATTTCTCCATGGCCTGTCCTGCATTTCTGGTTTTGACACTTTTTTCAGCATGGGCCTTTTGACCGATGGGAAGCGAGACT
Source organism: Balaenoptera borealis (assembly GCF_965194805.1). NCBI lineage: Eukaryota > Metazoa > Chordata > Mammalia > Artiodactyla > Balaenopteridae > Balaenoptera > Balaenoptera borealis. The sequence goes on from NW_028123050.1 coordinate 8,441, forward strand.
TTTTGTAGCGCTGATTTGTCTTTCCAGGTTGCTTGGTTGGCCAAAAAGGGCGTATGCGTTTTCTCCTGAATATATTCAGGAAAAAACGCATACGCCCTTTTTGGCCAAGGGCATCATTGTCAACGTTTTACCGCTTTTCATGTGCTTTAAAGGCGATTCGAATCTACCTCCTGAAATCTGTTCCCTGCAATTCTGCCTTGATTTCAAATCCTCTTCTTTGCCTTCCCTCAATATATTTGTGGACGAGAGTTATCATTTATAACTCTGCAGGTTTGTGAATTGCAGTGCCCTGAAGCTCCATTTTACAACTCGCTTTTTTGGGAGCTGGCCGCAAAAGCGCAGGATGGCTTCAGGCCCTGTTCTGGTTCCAGGGGGCAGGCTGAGCCTGTGGTTAATTCTTCTTCCTGATGGGAAAATAGAGTGACCTGTGCCTGTCCCAACACCAAGAGCTAGTCTCTCATTGGTTCCACGTCTTCCCGTTCATCCTCAGGACAAATAGCAACCTGTACGGAACAGGAGGTTAAAGGTGCTGATGCTCCAAGTAGGGAGATTGCTAGTAGAGCGGCTGGAATGGCGAACCCGGGCACAATGAGATGAGAAATGAGGTGCGTTTTAGAAACCTTTCCCCATCACACGGTGTACCATCTTCTGGGTTTCTCATGCATGTTTTCGATGCAGGAAGATGCCCTTGAACCTGGAGATTTGGGACCCATTGGACGGGTACCACGCAGTATTAATTTAAAGGGTCTGCGTTTGCTCACCCAACCTCACCAAACCTCTCAGCCCCAAGAGTGTCCACCGTTATGTCTCATCCAGCTGTGGGTCTAGATATGGTCAATCCAGGTTGCATCACAGCCCCTGAACGCATTGTGTAAGAATTTCTCTCCCTTTCACTGTGTTTGTTTCGTGGTTTTTTCAAAGTAATTTATTTTTATAATGGGGTTTAGCTGCTTTTCACTGCTGTGTTTATGCCGCTTTACACCCACTTGACACACTAACAGAGAGATATCAATACATAGGTTTTAAGATTATTACTAGTCAGATATATTCTTGTGCGGTGAATAGGGCGTGTTGAGTCCAGTTCTCTGAGAAAGGAGTAGGTCTTGTCTATTACATATTGGGTTTATGGAACGGTATCTGAGCTAATTTGAAACCCTTTTTTTACGTATCACCCCACCTCACCTTTCCCGTTAAGCAGCCATAGTGTGTTTTCTGCATGTGAGACTCTGTTCTGTTTTGTAATTCAGTTCAAGTGTAACGGTTTTTACATTCCCTCTATAAGTGATACCTTATGAGAAGTGTCCTTTTCTGTGTGACTTATTTCACTTAGAATCGTCGTACCTAAATCCACTCATCATGCTGCTACTAGCCTTATGACATTGATTTCATGGCTGAGTGATTTTCCATTGTACATAAGGACCACAACTTCTTTATCCATTTTTCTCTTTCCTGGGATATTTAAGGTGGAACGAAGTGGAGGTCCTTGTCAACAGAGCAGCCCTAAACTTTGGGGTGCTTGTGTCTTGCTGATTTTTCATTTTCCCAATTTATACCCCCATGAGTGGAAGTGCCCTATGCTCTCTAAGCTGTGTTTTTTAGATGTTTCAGGACTCACCGTAGACTTCTCCAGAGTGTCTGTTGGCAATTTACATCCCGCCCATCAGTGTAGCAAGGCTCCCATTTCTCCATGGCCTGTCCCGCATTTCTGGTTTTGACACTTTTTTCACCATGGCCCTTTTGACCGATGGGTAGCGAGTCTTCTTTGTAGCCCTGATTTGCCTTTCCAGGTTGCTTGGTTGGCCAAAAAGGGCGTATGCGTTTTTTCCTGAATATATTCAGGAAAAAACGCATACGCCCTTTTTGGCCAAGGGCATCATTGTCAACGTTTTACCGCTTTTCATGTGCTTTAAAGGCGATTCGAATCTACCTCCTGAAATCTGTTCCCTGCAATTCTGCCTTGATTTCAAATCCTCTTCTTTGCCTTCCCTCAATATATTTGTGGACGAGAGTTATCATTTATAACTCTGCAGGTTTGTGAATTGCAGTGCCCTGAAGCTCCATTTTACAACTCGCTTTTTTGGGAGCTGGCCGCAAAAGCGCAGGATGGCTTCAGGCCCTGTTCTGGTTCCAGGGGGCAGGCTGAGCCTGTGGTTAATTCTTCTTCCTGATGGGAAAATAGAGTGACCTGTGCCTGTCCCAACACCAAGAGCTAGTCTCTCATTGGTTCCACGTCTTCCCGTTCATCCTCAGGACAAATAGCAACCTGTACGGAACAGGAGGTTAAAGGTGCTGATGCTCCAAGTAGGGAGATTGCTAGTAGAGCGGCTGGAATGGCGAACCCGGGCACAAGGAGATGAGAAATGAGGTGCGTTTTAGAAACCTTTCCCCATCACACGGTGTACCATCTTCTGGGTTTCTCATGCATGTTTTCGATGTAGGAAGATGCCCTTGAACCTGGAGATTTGGGACCCATGCGATGGGTACCACGCAGTATTACTTTAAAGGGTCTGCGTTTGCTCACCCAACCTCACCAAACCTCTCAGCCCCAAGAGTGTCCACCCTTATGTCTCATCCAGCTGTGGGTCTAGATATGGTCAATCCAGGTTGCATCACAGCCCCTGAACGCATTGTGTAAGAATTTCGCTCTCTTTCACTGTCTTTGTTTCATGGGTTTTTCAAAGTAATTTATTTTTATAATGGGGTTTAGCTGCTTTTCACTGCTGTGTTTATGCCGCTTTACACCCACTTGACACACTAACAGAGAGATATCAGTACATAGGTTTTAAGATTATTACTAGTCAGATATATTCTTGTGCGGTGAATAGGGCGTGTTGAGTCCAGTTCTCTGAGCAAGGAGTAGGTCTTGTCTATTACATATTGGGTTTATGGAACGGTATCTGAGCTAATTTGAAACCCTTGTTTTATGTATCACCCCACCTCACCTTTCCCGTTAAGCAGCCATAGTTTGTTTTCTGCATGTGTGCCTCTCTTCTGTTTTGTAATTCAGTTCAAGTGTAACGGTTTTTACATTCCCTCTATCAGTGATACCTTATGAGAAGTGTCCTTTTCTGTGTGACTTATTTCACTTAGAATCGTCGTACCTAAATCCACTCATCATGCTGCTACTAGCCTTATGACATTGATTTCATGGCTGAGTGATATTCCATTGTACATAAGGACCACAACTTCTTTATCCATTTTTCTCTTTCCTGGGATATTGAAGGTGGAACGAAGTGGAGGTCCTTGTCAACAGAGCAGCCCTAAACTTTGGGGTGCTTGTGTCTTGCTGATTTTTCATTTTCCCAATTTATACCCCCATGAGTGGAAGTGCCCTATGCTCTCTAAGCTGTGTTTTTTAGATGTTTCAGGACTCACCGTTCACTTCTCCAGAGTGGCTGTTGGCAATTTACATCCCGCCCATCAGTGTAGCAAGGCTCCCATTTCTCCATGGCCTGTCCTGCATTTCTGGTTTTGACACTTTTTTCAGCATGGGCCTTTTGACCGATGGGAAGCGAGACTTTTTGTAGCGCTGATTTGTCTTTCCAGGTTGCTTGGTTGGCCAAAAAGGGCGTATGCGTTTTCTCCTGAATATATTCAGGAAAAAACGCATACGCCCTTTTTGGCCAAGGGCATCATTGTCAACGTTTTACCGCTTTTCATGTGCTTTAAAGGCGATTCGAATCTACCTCCTGAAATCTGTTCCCTGCAATTCTGCCTTGATTTCAAATCCTCTTCTTTGCCTTCCCTCAATATATTTGTGGACGAGAGTTATCATTTATAACTCTGCAGGTTTGTGAATTGCAGTGCCCTGAAGCTCCATTTTACAACTCGCTTTTTTGGGAGCTGGCCGCAAAAGCGCAGGATGGCTTCAGGCCCTGTTCTGGTTCCAGGGGGCAGGCTGAGCCTGTGGTTAATTCTTCTTCCTGATGGGAAAATAGAGTGACCTGTGCCTGTCCCAACACCAAGAGCTAGTCTCTCATTGGTTCCACGTCTTCCCGTTCATCCTCAGGACAAATAGCAACCTGTACGGAACAGGAGGTTAAAGGTGCTGATGCTCCAAGTAGGGAGATTGCTAGTAGAGCGGCTGGAATGGCGAACCCGGGCACAAGGAGATGAGAAATGAGGTGCGTTTTAGAAACCTTTCCCCATCACACGGTGTACCATCTTCTGGGTTTCTCATGCATGTTTTCGATGTAGGAAGATGCCCTTGAACCTGGAGATTTGGGACCCATGCGATGGGTACCACGCAGTATTACTTTAAAGGGTCTGCGTTTGCTCACCCAACCTCACCAAACCTCTCAGCCCCAAGAGTGTCCACCCTTATGTCTCATCCAGCTGTGGGTCTAGATATGGTCAATCCAGGTTGCATCACAGCCCCTGAACGCATTGTGTAAGAATTTCGCTCTCTTTCACTGTCTTTGTTTCATGGGTTTTTCAAAGTAATTTATTTTTATAATGGGGTTTAGCTGCTTTTCACTGCTGTGTTTATGCCGCTTTACACCCACTTGACACACTAACAGAGAGATATCAGTACATAGGTTTTAAGATTATTACTAGTCAGATATATTCTTGTGCGGTGAATAGGGCGTGTTGAGTCCAGTTCTCTGAGCAAGGAGTAGGTCTTGTCTATTACATATTGGGTTTATGGAACGGTATCTGAGCTAATTTGAAACCCTTGTTTTATGTATCACCCCACCTCACCTTTCCCGTTAAGCAGCCATAGTTTGTTTTCTGCATGTGTGCCTCTCTTCTGTTTTGTAATTCAGTTCAAGTGTAACGGTTTTTACATTCCCTCTATCAGTGATACCTTATGAGAAGTGTCCTTTTCTGTGTGACTTATTTCACTTAGAATCGTCGTACCTAAATCCACTCATCATGCTGCTACTAGCCTTATGACATTGATTTCATGGCTGAGTGATATTCCATTGTACATAAGGACCACAACTTCTTTATCCATTTTTCTCTTTCCTGGGATATTGAAGGTGGAACGAAGTGGAGGTCCTTGTCAACAGAGCAGCCCTAAACTTTGGGGTGCTTGTGTCTTGCTGATTTTTCATTTTCCCAATTTATACCCCCATGAGTGGAAGTGCCCTATGCTCTCTAAGCTGTGTTTTTTAGATGTTTCAGGACTCACCGTTCACTTCTCCAGAGTGGCTGTTGGCAATTTACATCCCGCCCATCAGTGTAGCAAGGCTCCCATTTCTCCATGGCCTGTCCTGCATTTCTGGTTTTGACACTTTTTTCAGCATGGGCCTTTTGACCGATGGGAAGCGAGACTTTTTGTAGCGCTGATTTGTCTTTCCAGGTTGCTTGGTTGGCCAAAAAGGGCGTATGCGTTTTCTCCTGAATATATTCAGGAAAAAACGCATACGCCCTTTTTGGCCAAGGGCATCATTGTCAACGTTTTACCGCTTTTCATGTGCTTTAAAGGCGATTCGAATCTACCTCCTGAAATCTGTTCCCTGCAATTCTGCCTTGATTTCAAATCCTCTTCTTTGCCTTCCCTCAATATATTTGTGGACGAGAGTTATCATTTATAACTCTGCAGGTTTGTGAATTGCAGTGCCCTGAAGCTCCATTTTACAACTCGCTTTTTTGGGAGCTGGCCGCAAAAGCGCAGGATGGCTTCAGGCCCTGTTCTGGTTCCAGGGGGCAGGCTGAGCCTGTGGTTAATTCTTCTTCCTGATGGGAAAATAGAGTGACCTGTGCCTGTCCCAACACCAAGAGCTAGTCTCTCATTGGTTCCACGTCTTCCCGTTCATCCTCAGGACAAATAGCAACCTGTACGGAACAGGAGGTTAAAGGTGCTGATGCTCCAAGTAGGGAGATTGCTAGTAGAGCGGCTGGAATGGCGAACCCGGGCACAAGGAGATGAGAAATGAGGTGCGTTTTAGAAACCTTTCCCCATCACACGGTGTACCATCTTCTGGGTTTCTCATGCATGTTTTCGATGTAGGAAGATGCCCTTGAACCTGGAGATTTGGGACCCATGCGATGGGTACCACGCAGTATTACTTTAAAGGGTCTGCGTTTGCTCACCCAACCTCACCAAACCTCTCAGCCCCAAGAGTGTCCACCCTTATGTCTCATCCAGCTGTGGGTCTAGATATGGTCAATCCAGGTTGCATCACAGCCCCTGAACGCATTGTGTAAGAATTTCGCTCTCTTTCACTGTCTTTGTTTCATGGGTTTTTCAAAGTAATTTATTTTTATAATGGGGTTTAGCTGCTTTTCACTGCTGTGTTTATGCCGCTTTACAGCCACTTGACACACTAACAGAGAGATATCAGTACATAGGTTTTAAGATTATTACTAGTCAGATATATTCTTGTGCGGTGAATAGGGCGTGTTGAGTCCAGTTCTCTGAGCAAGGAGTAGGTCTTGTCTATTACATATTGGGTTTATGGAACGGTATCTGAGCTAATTTGAAACCCTTGTTTTATGTATCACCCCACCTCACCTTTCCCGTTAAGCAGCCATAGTTTGTTTTCTGCATGTGTGCCTCTCTTCTGTTTTGTAATTCAGTTCAAGTGTAACGGTTTTTACATTCCCTCTATCAGTGATACCTTATGAGAAGTGTCCTTTTCTGTGTGACTTATTTCACTTAGAATCGTCGTACCTAAATCCACTCATCATGCTGCTACTAGCCTTATGACATTGATTTCATGGCTGAGTGATATTCCATTGTACATAAGGACCACAACTTCTTTATCCATTTTTCTCTTTCCTGGGATATTGAAGGTGGAACGAAGTGGAGGTCCTTGTCAACAGAGCAGCCCTAAACTTTGGGGTGCTTGTGTCTTGCTGATTTTTCATTTTCCCAATTTATACCCCCATGAGTGGAAGTGCCCTATGCTCTCTAAGCTGTGTTTTTTAGATGTTTCAGGACTCACCGTTCACTTCTCCAGAGTGGCTGTTGGCAATTTACATCCCGCCCATCAGTGTAGCAAGGCTCCCATTTCTCCATGGCCTGTCCTGCATTTCTGGTTTTGACACTTTTTTCAGCATGGGCCTTTTGACCGATGGGAAGCGAGACTTTTTGTAGCGCTGATTTGTCTTTCCAGGTTGCTTGGTTGGCCAAAAAGGGCGTATGCGTTTTCTCCTGAATATATTCAGGAAAAAACGCATACGCCCTTTTTGGCCAAGGGCATCATTGTCAACGTTTTACCGCTTTTCATGTGCTTTAAAGGCGATTCGAATCTACCTCCTGAAATCTGTTCCCTGCAATTCTGCCTTGATTTCAAATCCTCTTCTTTGCCTTCCCTCAATATATTTGTGGACGAGAGTTATCATTTATAACTCTGCAGGTTTGTGAATTGCAGTGCCCTGAAGCTCCATTTTACAACTCGCTTTTTTGGGAGCTGGCCGCAAAAGCGCAGGATGGCTTCAGGCCCTGTTCTGGTTCCAGGGGGCAGGCTGAGCCTGTGGTTAATTCTTCTTCCTGATGGGAAAATAGAGTGACCTGTGCCTGTCCCAACACCAAGAGCTAGTCTCTCATTGGTTCCACGTCTTCCCGTTCATCCTCAGGACAAATAGCAACCTGTACGGAACAGGAGGTTAAAGGTGCTGATGCTCCAAGTAGGGAGATTGCTAGTAGAGCGGCTGGAATGGCGAACCCGGGCACAATGAGATGAGAAATGAGGTGCGTTTTAGAAACCTTTCCCCATCACACGGTGTACCATCTTCTGGGTTTCTCATGCATGTTTTCGATGCAGGAAGATGCCCTTGAACCTGGAGATTTGGGACCCATTGGACGGGTACCACGCAGTATTAATTTAAAGGGTCTGCGTTTGCTCACCCAACCTCACCAAACCTCTCAGCCCCAAGAGTGTCCACCGTTATGTCTCATCCAGCTGTGGGTCTAGATATGGTCAATCCAGGTTGCATCACAGCCCCTGAACGCATTGTGTAAGAATTTCTCTCCCTTTCACTGTGTTTGTTTCGTGGTTTTTTCAAAGTAATTTATTTTTATAATGGGGTTTAGCTGCTTTTCACTGCTGTGTTTATGCCGCTTTACACCCACTTGACACACTAACAGAGAGATATCAATACATAGGTTTTAAGATTATTACTAGTCAGATATATTCTTGTGCGGTGAATAGGGCGTGTTGAGTCCAGTTCTCTGAGAAAGGAGTAGGTCTTGTCTATTACATATTGGGTTTATGGAACGGTATCTGAGCTAATTTGAAACCCTTTTTTTACGTATCACCCCACCTCACCTTTCCCGTTAAGCAGCCATAGTGTGTTTTCTGCATGTGAGACTCTGTTCTGTTTTGTAATTCAGTTCAAGTGTAACGGTTTTTACATTCCCTCTATAAGTGATACCTTATGAGAAGTGTCCTTTTCTGTGTGACTTATTTCACTTAGAATCGTCGTACCTAAATCCACTCATCATGCTGCTACTAGCCTTATGACATTGATTTCATGGCTGAGTGATTTTCCATTGTACATAAGGACCACAACTTCTTTATCCATTTTTCTCTTTCCTGGGATATTTAAGGTGGAACGAAGTGGAGGTCCTTGTCAACAGAGCAGCCCTAAACTTTGGGGTGCTTGTGTCTTGCTGATTTTTCATTTTCCCAATTTATACCCCCATGAGTGGAAGTGCCCTATGCTCTCTAAGCTGTGTTTTTTAGATGTTTCAGGACTCACCGTAGACTTCTCCAGAGTGTCTGTTGGCAATTTACATCCCGCCCATCAGTGTAGCAAGGCTCCCATTTCTCCATGGCCTGTCCCGCATTTCTGGTTTTGACACTTTTTTCACCATGGCCCTTTTGACCGATGGGTAGCGAGTCTTCTTTGTAGCCCTGATTTGCCTTTCCAGGTTGCTTGGTTGGCCAAAAAGGGCGTATGCGTTTTTTCCTGAATATATTCAGGAAAAAACGCATACGCCCTTTTTGGCCAAGGGCATCATTGTCAACGTTTTACCGCTTTTCATGTGCTTTAAAGGCGATTCGAATCTACCTCCTGAAATCTGTTCCCTGCAATTCTGCCTTGATTTCAAATCCTCTTCTTTGCCTTCCCTCAATATATTTGTGGACGAGAGTTATCATTTATAACTCTGCAGGTTTGTGAATTGCAGTGCCCTGAAGCTCCATTTTACAACTCGCTTTTTTGGGAGCTGGCCGCAAAAGCGCAGGATGGCTTCAGGCCCTGTTCTGGTTCCAGGGGGCAGGCTGAGCCTGTGGTTAATTCTTCTTCCTGATGGGAAAATAGAGTGACCTGTGCCTGTCCCAACACCAAGAGCTAGTCTCTCATTGGTTCCACGTCTTCCCGTTCATCCTCAGGACAAATAGCAACCTGTACGGAACAGGAGGTTAAAGGTGCTGATGCTCCAAGTAGGGAGATTGCTAGTAGAGCGGCTGGAATGGCGAACCCGGGCACAAGGAGATGAGAAATGAGGTGCGTTTTAGAAACCTTTCCCCATCACACGGTGTACCATCTTCTGGGTTTCTCATGCATGTTTTCGATGTAGGAAGATGCCCTTGAACCTGGAGATTTGGGACCCATGCGATGGGTACCACGCAGTATTACTTTAAAGGGTCTGCGTTTGCTCACCCAACCTCACCAAACCTCTCAGCCCCAAGAGTGTCCACCCTTATGTCTCATCCAGCTGTGGGTCTAGATATGGTCAATCCAGGTTGCATCACAGCCCCTGAACGCATTGTGTAAGAATTTCGCTCTCTTTCACTGTCTTTGTTTCATGGGTTTTTCAAAGTAATTTATTTTTATAATGGGGTTTAGCTGCTTTTCACTGCTGTGTTTATGCCGCTTTACACCCACTTGACACACTAACAGAGAGATATCAGTACATAGGTTTTAAGATTATTACTAGTCAGATATATTCTTGTGCGGTGAATAGGGCGTGTTGAGTCCAGTTCTCTGAGCAAGGAGTAGGTCTTGTCTATTACATATTGGGTTTATGGAACGGTATCTGAGCTAATTTGAAACCCTTGTTTTATGTATCACCCCACCTCACCTTTCCCGTTAAGCAGCCATAGTTTGTTTTCTGCATGTGTGCCTCTCTTCTGTTTTGTAATTCAGTTCAAGTGTAACGGTTTTTACATTCCCTCTATCAGTGATACCTTATGAGAAGTGTCCTTTTCTGTGTGACTTATTTCACTTAGAATCGTCGTACCTAAATCCACTCATCATGCTGCTACTAGCCTTATGACATTGATTTCATGGCTGAGTGATATTCCATTGTACATAAGGACCACAACTTCTTTATCCATTTTTCTCTTTCCTGGGATATTGAAGGTGGAACGAAGTGGAGGTCCTTGTCAACAGAGCAGCCCTAAACTTTGGGGTGCTTGTGTCTTGCTGATTTTTCATTTTCCCAATTTATACCCCCATGAGTGGAAGTGCCCTATGCTCTCTAAGCTGTGTTTTTTAGATGTTTCAGGACTCACCGTTCACTTCTCCAGAGTGGCTGTTGGCAATTTACATCCCGCCCATCAGTGTAGCAAGGCTCCCATTTCTCCATGGCCTGTCCTGCATTTCTGGTTTTGACACTTTTTTCAGCATGGGCCTTTTGACCGATGGGAAGCGAGACTTTTTGTAGCGCTGATTTGTCTTTCCAGGTTGCTTGGTTGGCCAAAAAGGGCGTATGCGTTTTCTCCTGAATATATTCAGGAAAAAACGCATACGCCCTTTTTGGCCAAGGGCATCATTGTCAACGTTTTACCGCTTTTCATGTGCTTTAAAGGCGATTCGAATCTACCTCCTGAAATCTGTTCCCTGCAATTCTGCCTTGATTTCAAATCCTCTTCTTTGCCTTCCCTCAATATATTTGTGGACGAGAGTTATCATTTATAACTCTGCAGGTTTGTGAATTGCAGTGCCCTGAAGCTCCATTTTACAACTCGCTTTTTTGGGAGCTGGCCGCAAAAGCGCAGGATGGCTTCAGGCCCTGTTCTGGTTCCAGGGGGCAGGCTGAGCCTGTGGTTAATTCTTCTTCCTGATGGGAAAATAGAGTGACCTGTGCCTGTCCCAACACCAAGAGCTAGTCTCTCATTGGTTCCACGTCTTCCCGTTCATCCTCAGGACAAATAGCAACCTGTACGGAACAGGAGGTTAAAGGTGCTGATGCTCCAAGTAGGGAGATTGCTAGTAGAGCGGCTGGAATGGCGAACCCGGGCACAAGGAGATGAGAAATGAGGTGCGTTTTAGAAACCTTTCCCCATCACACGGTGTACCATCTTCTGGGTTTCTCATGCATGTTTTCGATGTAGGAAGATGCCCTTGAACCTGGAGATTTGGGACCCATGCGATGGGTACCACGCAGTATTACTTTAAAGGGTCTGCGTTTGCTCACCCAACCTCACCAAACCTCTCAGCCCCAAGAGTGTCCACCCTTATGTCTCATCCAGCTGTGGGTCTAGATATGGTCAATCCAGGTTGCATCACAGCCCCTGAACGCATTGTGTAAGAATTTCGCTCTCTTTCACTGTCTTTGTTTCATGGGTTTTTCAAAGTAATTTATTTTTATAATGGGGTTTAGCTGCTTTTCACTGCTGTGTTTATGCCGCTTTACAGCCACTTGACACACTAACAGAGAGATATCAGTACATAGGTTTTAAGATTATTACTAGTCAGATATATTCTTGTGCGGTGAATAGGGCGTGTTGAGTCCAGTTCTCTGAGCAAGGAGTAGGTCTTGTCTATTACATATTGGGTTTATGGAACGGTATCTGAGCTAATTTGAAACCCTTGTTTTATGTATCACCCCACCTCACCTTTCCCGTTAAGCAGCCATAGTTTGTTTTCTGCATGTGTGCCTCTCTTCTGTTTTGTAATTCAGTTCAAGTGTAACGGTTTTTACATTCCCTCTATCAGTGATACCTTATGAGAAGTGTCCTTTTCTGTGTGACTTATTTCACTTAGAATCGTCGTACCTAAATCCACTCATCATGCTGCTACTAGCCTTATGACATTGATTTCATGGCTGAGTGATATTCCATTGTACATAAGGACCACAACTTCTTTATCCATTTTTCTCTTTCCTGGGATATTGAAGGTGGAACGAAGTGGAGGTCCTTGTCAACAGAGCAGCCCTAAACTTTGGGGTGCTTGTGTCTTGCTGATTTTTCATTTTCCCAATTTATACCCCCATGAGTGGAAGTGCCCTATGCTCTCTAAGCTGTGTTTTTTAGATGTTTCAGGACTCACCGTTCACTTCTCCAGAGTGGCTGTTGGCAATTTACATCCCGCCCATCAGTGTAGCAAGGCTCCCATTTCTCCATGGCCTGTCCTGCATTTCTGGTTTTGACACTTTTTTCAGCATGGGCCTTTTGACCGATGGGAAGCGAGACTTTTTGTAGCGCTGATTTGTCTTTCCAGGTTGCTTGGTTGGCCAAAAAGGGCGTATGCGTTTTCTCCTGAATATATTCAGGAAAAAACGCATACGCCCTTTTTGGCCAAGGGCATCATTGTCAACGTTTTACCGCTTTTCATGTGCTTTAAAGGCGATTCGAATCTACCTCCTGAAATCTGTTCCCTGCAATTCTGCCTTGATTTCAAATCCTCTTCTTTGCCTTCCCTCAATATATTTGTGGACGAGAGTTATCATTTATAACTCTGCAGGTTTGTGAATTGCAGTGCCCTGAAGCTCCATTTTACAACTCGCTTTTTTGGGAGCTGGCCGCAAAAGCGCAGGATGGCTTCAGGCCCTGTTCTGGTTCCAGGGGGCAGGCTGAGCCTGTGGTTAATTCTTCTTCCTGATGGGAAAATAGAGTGACCTGTGCCTGTCCCAACACCAAGAGCTAGTCTCTCATTGGTTCCACGTCTTCCCGTTCATCCTCAGGACAAATAGCAACCTGTACGGAACAGGAGGTTAAAGGTGCTGATGCTCCAAGTAGGGAGATTGCTAGTAGAGCGGCTGGAATGGCGAACCCGGGCACAAGGAGATGAGAAATGAGGTGCGTTTTAGAAACCTTTCCCCATCACACGGTGTACCATCTTCTGGGTTTCTCATGCATGTTTTCGATGTAGGAAGATGCCCTTGAACCTGGAGATTTGGGACCCATGCGATGGGTACCACGCAGTATTACTTTAAAGGGTCTGCGTTTGCTCACCCAACCTCACCAAACCTCTCAGCCCCAAGAGTGTCCACCCTTATGTCTCATCCAGCTGTGGGTCTAGATATGGTCAATCCAGGTTGCATCACAGCCCCTGAACGCATTGTGTAAGAATTTCGCTCTCTTTCACTGTCTTTGTTTCATGGGTTTTTCAAAGTAATTTATTTTTATAATGGGGTTTAGCTGCTTTTCACTGCTGTGTTTATGCCGCTTTACAGCCACTTGACACACTAACAGAGAGATATCAGTACATAGGTTTTAAGATTATTACTAGTCAGATATATTCTTGTGTGGTGAATAGGGCGTGTTGAGTCCAGTTCTCTGAGCAAGGAGTAGGTCTTGTCTATTACATATTGGGTTTATGGAACGGTATCTGAGCTAATTTGAAACCCTTGTTTTATGTATCACCCCACCTCACCTTTCCCGTTAAGCAGCCATAGTTTGTTTTCTGCATGTGTGCCTCTCTTCTGTTTTGTAATTCAGTTCAAGTGTAACGGTTTTTACATTCCCTCTATCAGTGATACCTTATGAGAAGTGTCCTTTTCTGTGTGACTTATTTCACTTAGAATCGTCGTACCTAAATCCACTCATCATGCTGCTACTAGCCTTATGACATTGATTTCATGGCTGAGTGATATTCCATTGTACATAAGGACCACAACTTCTTTATCCATTTTTCTCTTTCCTGGGATATTGAAGGTGGAACGAAGTGGAGGTCCTTGTCAACAGAGCAGCCCTAAACTTTGGGGTGCTTGTGTCTTGCTGATTTTTCATTTTCCCAATTTATACCCCCATGAGTGGAAGTGCCCTATGCTCTCTAAGCTGTGTTTTTTAGATGTTTCAGGACTCACCGTTCACTTCTCCAGAGTGGCTGTTGGCAATTTACATCCCGCCCATCAGTGTAGCAAGGCTCCCATTTCTCCATGGCCTGTCCTGCATTTCTGGTTTTGACACTTTTTTCAGCATGGGCCTTTTGACCGATGGGAAGCGAGACTTTTTGTAGCGCTGATTTGTCTTTCCAGGTTGCTTGGTTGGCCAAAAAGGGCGTATGCGTTTTCTCCTGAATATATTCAGGAAAAAACGCATACGCCCTTTTTGGCCAAGGGCATCATTGTCAACGTTTTACCGCTTTTCATGTGCTTTAAAGGCGATTCGAATCTACCTCCTGAAATCTGTTCCCTGCAATTCTGCCTTGATTTCAAATCCTCTTCTTTGCCTTCCCTCAATATATTTGTGGACGAGAGTTATCATTTATAACTCTGCAGGTTTGTGAATTGCAGTGCCCTGAAGCTCCATTTTACAACTCGCTTTTTTGGGAGCTGGCCGCAAAAGCGCAGGATGGCTTCAGGCCCTGTTCTGGTTCCAGGGGGCAGGCTGAGCCTGTGGTTAATTCTTCTTCCTGATGGGAAAATAGAGTGACCTGTGCCTGTCCCAACACCAAGAGCTAGTCTCTCATTGGTTCCACGTCTTCCCGTTCATCCTCAGGACAAATAGCAACCTGTACGGAACAGGAGGTTAAAGGTGCTGATGCTCCAAGTAGGGAGATTGCTAGTAGAGCGGCTGGAATGGCGAACCCGGGCACAAGGAGATGAGAAATGAGGTGCGTTTTAGAAACCTTTCCCCATCACACGGTGTACCATCTTCTGGGTTTCTCATGCATGTTTTCGATGTAGGAAGATGCCCTTGAACCTGGAGATTTCGGACCCATGCGATGGGTACCACGCAGTATTACTTTAAAGGGTCTGCGTTTGCTCACCCAACCTCACCAAACCTCTCAGCCCCAAGAGTGTCCACCCTTATGTCTCATCCAGCTGTGGGTCTAGATATGGTCAATCCAGGTTGCATCACAGCCCCTGAACGCATTGTGTAAGAATTTCGCTCTCTTTCACTGTCTTTGTTTCATGGGTTTTTCAAAGTAATTTATTTTTATAATGGGGTTTAGCTGCTTTTCACTGCTGTGTTTATGCCGCTTTACAGCCACTTGACACACTAACAGAGAGATATCAGTACATAGGTTTTAAGATTATTACTAGTCAGATATATTCTTGTGCGGTGAATAGGGCGTGTTGAGTCCAGTTCTCTGAGCAAGGAGTAGGTCTTGTCTATTACATATTGGGTTTATGGAACGGTATCTGAGCTAATTTGAAACCCTTGTTTTATGTATCACCCCACCTCACCTTTCCCGTTAAGCAGCCATAGTTTGTTTTCTGCATGTGTGCCTCTCTTCTGTTTTGTAATTCAGTTCAAGTGTAACGGTTTTTACATTCCCTCTATCAGTGATACCTTATGAGAAGTGTCCTTTTCTGTGTGACTTATTTCACTTAGAATCGTCGTACCTAAATCCACTCATCATGCTGCTACTAGCCTTATGACATTGATTTCATGGCTGAGTGATATTCCATTGTACATAAGGACCACAACTTCTTTATCCATTTTTCTCTTTCCTGGGATATTGAAGGTGGAACGAAGTGGAGGTCCTTGTCAACAGAGCAGCCCTAAACTTTGGGGTGCTTGTGTCTTGCTGATTTTTCATTTTCCCAATTTATACCCCCATGAGTGGAAGTGCCCTATGCTCTCTAAGCTGTGTTTTTTAGATGTTTCAGGACTCACCGTTCACTTCTCCAGAGTGGCTGTTGGCAATTTACATCCCGCCCATCAGTGTAGCAAGGCTCCCATTTCTCCATGGCCTGTCCTGCATTTCTGGTTTTGACACTTTTTTCAGCATGGGCCTTTTGACCGATGGGAAGCGAGACTTTTTGTAGCGCTGATTTGTCTTTCCAGGTTGCTTGGTTGGCCAAAAAGGGCGTATGCGTTTTCTCCTGAATATATTCAGGAAAAAACGCATACGCCCTTTTTGGCCAAGGGCATCATTGTCAACGTTTTACCGCTTTTCATGTGCTTTAAAGGCGATTCGAATCTACCTCCTGAAATCTGTTCCCTGCAATTCTGCCTTGATTTCAAATCCTCTTCTTTGCCTTCCCTCAATATATTTGTGGACGAGAGTTATCATTTATAACTCTGCAGGTTTGTGAATTGCAGTGCCCTGAAGCTCCATTTTACAACTCGCTTTTTTGGGAGCTGGCCGCAAAAGCGCAGGATGGCTTCAGGCCCTGTTCTGGTTCCAGGGGGCAGGCTGAGCCTGTGGTTAATTCTTCTTCCTGATGGGAAAATAGAGTGACCTGTGCCTGTCCCAACACCAAGAGCTAGTCTCTCATTGGTTCCACGTCTTCCCGTTCATCCTCAGGACAAATAGCAACCTGTACGGAACAGGAGGTTAAAGGTGCTGATGCTCCAAGTAGGGAGATTGCTAGTAGAGCGGCTGGAATGGCGAACCCGGGCACAAGGAGATGAGAAATGAGGTGCGTTTTAGAAACCTTTCCCCATCACACGGTGTACCATCTTCTGGGTTTCTCATGCATGTTTTCGATGTAGGAAGATGCCCTTGAACCTGGAGATTTGGGACCCATGCGATGGGTACCACGCAGTATTACTTTAAAGGGTCTGCGTTTGCTCACCCAACCTCACCAAACCTCTCAGCCCCAAGAGTGTCCACCCTTATGTCTCATCCAGCTGTGGGTCTAGATATGGTCAATCCAGGTTGCATCACAGCCCCTGAACGCATTGTGTAAGAATTTCGCTCTCTTTCACTGTCTTTGTTTCATGGGTTTTTCAAAGTAATTTATTTTTATAATGGGGTTTAGCTGCTTTTCACTGCTGTGTTTATGCCGCTTTACACCCACTTGACACACTAACAGAGAGATATCAGTACATAGGTTTTAAGATTATTACTAGTCAGATATATTCTTGTGCGGTGAATAGGGCGTGTTGAGTCCAGTTCTCTGAGCAAGGAGTAGGTCTTGTCTATTACATATTGGGTTTATGGAACGGTATCTGAGCTAATTTGAAACCCTTGTTTTATGTATCACCCCACCTCACCTTTCCCGTTAAGCAGCCATAGTTTGTTTTCTGCATGTGTGCCTCTCTTCTGTTTTGTAATTCAGTTCAAGTGTAACGGTTTTTACATTCCCTCTATCAGTGATACCTTATGAGAAGTGTCCTTTTCTGTGTGACTTATTTCACTTAGAATCGTCGTACCTAAATCCACTCATCATGCTGCTACTAGCCTTATGACATTGATTTCATGGCTGAGTGATATTCCATTGTACATAAGGACCACAACTTCTTTATCCATTTTTCTCTTTCCTGGGATATTGAAGGTGGAACGAAGTGGAGGTCCTTGTCAACAGAGCAGCCCTAAACTTTGGGGTGCTTGTGTCTTGCTGATTTTTCATTTTCCCAATTTATACCCCCATGAGTGGAAGTGCCCTATGCTCTCTAAGCTGTGTTTTTTAGATGTTTCAGGACTCACCGTTCACTTCTCCAGAGTGGCTGTTGGCAATTTACATCCCGCCCATCAGTGTAGCAAGGCTCCCATTTCTCCATGGCCTGTCCTGCATTTCTGGTTTTGACACTTTTTTCAGCATGGGCCTTTTGACCGATGGGAAGCGAGACTTTTTGTAGCGCTGATTTGTCTTTCCAGGTTGCTTGGTTGGCCAAAAAGGGCGTATGCGTTTTCTCCTGAATATATTCAGGAAAAAACGCATACGCCCTTTTTGGCCAAGGGCATCATTGTCAACGTTTTACCGCTTTTCATGTGCTTTAAAGGCGATTCGAATCTACCTCCTGAAATCTGTTCCCTGCAATTCTGCCTTGATTTCAAATCCTCTTCTTTGCCTTCCCTCAATATATTTGTGGACGAGAGTTATCATTTATAACTCTGCAGGTTTGTGAATTGCAGTGCCCTGAAGCTCCATTTTACAACTCGCTTTTTTGGGAGCTGGCCGCAAAAGCGCAGGATGGCTTCAGGCCCTGTTCTGGTTCCAGGGGGCAGGCTGAGCCTGTGGTTAATTCTTCTTCCTGATGGGAAAATAGAGTGACCTGTGCCTGTCCCAACACCAAGAGCTAGTCTCTCATTGGTTCCACGTCTTCCCGTTCATCCTCAGGACAAATAGCAACCTGTACGGAACAGGAGGTTAAAGGTGCTGATGCTCCAAGTAGGGAGATTGCTAGTAGAGCGGCTGGAATGGCGAACCCGGGCACAAGGAGATGAGAAATGAGGTGCGTTTTAGAAACCTTTCCCCATCACACGGTGTACCATCTTCTGGGTTTCTCATGCATGTTTTCGATGTAGGAAGATGCCCTTGAACCTGGAGATTTGGGACCCATGCGATGGGTACCACGCAGTATTACTTTAAAGGGTCTGCGTTTGCTCACCCAACCTCACCAAACCTCTCAGCCCCAAGAGTGTCCACCCTTATGTCTCATCCAGCTGTGGGTCTAGATATGGTCAATCCAGGTTGCATCACAGCCCCTGAACGCATTGTGTAAGAATTTCGCTCTCTTTCACTGTCTTTGTTTCATGGGTTTTTCAAAGTAATTTATTTTTATAATGGGGTTTAGCTGCTTTTCACTGCTGTGTTTATGCCGCTTTACACCCACTTGACACACTAACAGAGAGATATCAGTACATAGGTTTTAAGATTATTACTAGTCAGATATATTCTTGTGCGGTGAATAGGGCGTGTTGAGTCCAGTTCTCTGAGCAAGGAGTAGGTCTTGTCTATTACATATTGGGTTTATGGAACGGTATCTGAGCTAATTTGAAACCCTTGTTTTATGTATCACCCCACCTCACCTTTCCCGTTAAGCAGCCATAGTTTGTTTTCTGCATGTGTGCCTCTCTTCTGTTTTGTAATTCAGTTCAAGTGTAACGGTTTTTACATTCCCTCTATCAGTGATACCTTATGAGAAGTGTCCTTTTCTGTGTGACTTATTTCACTTAGAATCGTCGTACCTAAATCCACTCATCATGCTGCTACTAGCCTTATGACATTGATTTCATGGCTGAGTGATATTCCATTGTACATAAGGACCACAACTTCTTTATCCATTTTTCTCTTTCCTGGGATATTGAAGGTGGAACGAAGTGGAGGTCCTTGTCAACAGAGCAGCCCTAAACTTTGGGGTGCTTGTGTCTTGCTGATTTTTCATTTTCCCAATTTATACCCCCATGAGTGGAAGTGCCCTATGCTCTCTAAGCTGTGTTTTTTAGATGTTTCAGGACTCACCGTTCACTTCTCCAGAGTGGCTGTTGGCAATTTACATCCCGCCCATCAGTGTAGCAAGGCTCCCATTTCTCCATGGCCTGTCCTGCATTTCTGGTTTTGACACTTTTTTCAGCATGGGCCTTTTGACCGATGGGAAGCGAGACTTTTTGTAGCGCTGATTTGTCTTTCCAGGTTGCTTGGTTGGCCAAAAAGGGCGTATGCGTTTTCTCCTGAATATATTCAGGAAAAAACGCATACGCCCTTTTTGGCCAAGGGCATCATTGTCAACGTTTTACCGCTTTTCATGTGCTTTAAAGGCGATTCGAATCTACCTCCTGAAATCTGTTCCCTGCAATTCTGCCTTGATTTCAAATCCTCTTCTTTGCCTTCCCTCAATATATTTGTGGACGAGAGTTATCATTTATAACTCTGCAGGTTTGTGAATTGCAGTGCCCTGAAGCTCCATTTTACAACTCGCTTTTTTGGGAGCTGGCCGCAAAAGCGCAGGATGGCTTCAGGCCCTGTTCTGGTTCCAGGGGGCAGGCTGAGCCTGTGGTTAATTCTTCTTCCTGATGGGAAAATAGAGTGACCTGTGCCTGTCCCAACACCAAGAGCTAGTCTCTCATTGGTTCCACGTCTTCCCGTTCATCCTCAGGACAAATAGCAACCTGTACGGAACAGGAGGTTAAAGGTGCTGATGCTCCAAGTAGGGAGATTGCTAGTAGAGCGGCTGGAATGGCGAACCCGGGCACAAGGAGATGAGAAATGAGGTGCGTTTTAGAAACCTTTCCCCATCACACGGTGTACCATCTTCTGGGTTTCTCATGCATGTTTTCGATGTAGGAAGATGCCCTTGAACCTGGAGATTTGGGACCCATGCGATGGGTACCACGCAGTATTACTTTAAAGGGTCTGCGTTTGCTCACCCAACCTCACCAAACCTCTCAGCCCCAAGAGTGTCCACCCTTATGTCTCATCCAGCTGTGGGTCTAGATATGGTCAATCCAGGTTGCATCACAGCCCCTGAACGCATTGTGTAAGAATTTCGCTCTCTTTCACTGTCTTTGTTTCATGGGTTTTTCAAAGTAATTTATTTTTATAATGGGGTTTAGCTGCTTTTCACTGCTGTGTTTATGCCGCTTTACAGCCACTTGACACACTAACAGAGAGATATCAGTACATAGGTTTTAAGATTATTACTAGTCAGATATATTCTTGTGCGGTGAATAGGGCGTGTTGAGTCCAGTTCTCTGAGCAAGGAGTAGGTCTTGTCTATTACATATTGGGTTTATGGAACGGTATCTGAGCTAATTTGAAACCCTTGTTTTATGTATCACCCCACCTCACCTTTCCCGTTAAGCAGCCATAGTTTGTTTTCTGCATGTGTGCCTCTCTTCTGTTTTGTAATTCAGTTCAAGTGTAACGGTTTTTACATTCCCTCTATCAGTGATACCTTATGAGAAGTGTCCTTTTCTGTGTGACTTATTTCACTTAGAATCGTCGTACCTAAATCCACTCATCATGCTGCTACTAGCCTTATGACATTGATTTCATGGCTGAGTGATATTCCATTGTACATAAGGACCACAACTTCTTTATCCATTTTCTCTTTCCTGGGATATTGAAGGTGGAACGAAGTGGAGGTCCTTGTCAACAGAGCAGCCCTAAACTTTGGGGTGCTTGTGTCTTGCTGATTTTTCATTTTCCCAATTTATACCCCCATGAGTGGAAGTGCCCTATGCTCTCTAAGCTGTGTTTTTCAGATGTTTCAGGACTCACCGGACACTTCTCCAGAGTGGCTGTTGGCAATTTACATCCCGCCCATCAGTGTAGCAAGGCTCCCATTTCTCCATGGCCTGTCCTGCATTTCTGGTTTTGACACTTTTTTCAGCCTGGCCCTTTTGACCGATGGGAAGCGAGACTTCTTTGTAGCGCTGATTTGCCTTTCCAGGTTGCTTGGTTGGCCAAAAAGGGCGTATGCGTTTTTTCCTGAATATATTCAGGAAAAAACGCATACGCCCTTTTTGGCCAAGGGCATCATTGTCAACGTTTTACCGCTTTTCATGTGCTTTAAAGGCGATTCGAATCTACCTCCTGAAATCTGTTCCCTGCAATTCTGCCTTGATTTCAAATCCTCTTCTTTGCCTTCCCTCAATATATTTGTGGACGAGAGTTATCATTTATAACTCTGCAGGTTTGTGAATTGCAGTGCCCTGAAGCTCCATTTTACAACTCGCTTTTTTGGGAGCTGGCCGCAAAAGCGCAGGATGGCTTCAGGCCCTGTTCTGGTTCCAGGGGGCAGGCTGAGCCTGTGGTTAATTCTTCTTCCTGATGGGAAAATAGAGTGACCTGTGCCTGTCCCAACACCAAGAGCTAGTCTCTCATTGGTTCCACGTCTTCCCGTTCATCCTCAGGACAAATAGCAACCCGTACGGAACAGGAGGTTAAAGGTGCTGATGCTCCAAGTAGGGAGATTGCTAGTAGAGCGGCTGGAATGGCGAACCCGGGCACAAGGAGATGAGAAATGAGGTGCGTTTTAGAAACCTTTCCCCATCACACGGTGTACCATCTTCTGGGTTTCTCATGCATGTTTTCGATGTAGGAAGATGCCCTTGAACCTGGAGATTTGGGACCCATGCGATGGGTACCACGCAGTATTACTTTAAAGGGTCTGCGTTTGCTCACCCAACCTCACCAAACCTCTCAGCCCCAAGAGTGTCCACCCTTATGTCTCATCCAGCTGTGGGTCTAGATATGGTCAATCCAGGTTGCATCACAGCCCCTGAACGCATTGTGTAAGAATTTCGCTCTCTTTCACTGTCTTTGTTTCATGGGTTTTTCAAAGTAATTTATTTTTATAATGGGGTTTAGCTGCTTTTCACTGCTGTGTTTATGCCGCTTTACACCCACTTGACACACTAACAGAGAGATATCAGTACATAGGTTTTAAGATTATTACTAGTCAGATATATTCTTGTGCGGTGAATAGGGCGTGTTGAGTCCAGTTCTCTGAGCAAGGAGTAGGTCTTGTCTATTACATATTGGGTTTATGGAACGGTATCTGAGCTAATTTGAAACCCTTGTTTTATGTATCACCCCACCTCACCTTTCCCGTTAAGCAGCCATAGTTTGTTTTCTGCATGTGTGCCTCTCTTCTGTTTTGTAATTCAGTTCAAGTGTAACGGTTTTTACATTCCCTCTATCAGTGATACCTTATGAGAAGTGTCCTTTTCTGTGTGACTTATTTCACTTAGAATCGTCGTACCTAAATCCACTCATCATGCTGCTACTAGCCTTATGACATTGATTTCATGGCTGAGTGATATTCCATTGTACATAAGGACCACAACTTCTTTATCCATTTTTCTCTTTCCTGGGATATTGAAGGTGGAAAGAAGTGGAGGTCCTTGTCAACAGAGCAGCCCTAAACTTTGGGGTGCTTGTGTCTTGCTGATTTTTCATTTTCCCAATTTATACCCCCATGAGTGGAAGTGCCCTATGCTCTCTAAGCTGTGTTTTTTAGATGTTTCAGGACTCACCGTTCACTTCTCCAGAGTGGCTGTTGGCAATTTACATCCCGCCCATCAGTGTAGCAAGGCTCCCATTTCTCCATGGCCTGTCCTGCATTTCTGGTTTTGACACTTTTTTCAGCATGGGCCTTTTGACCGATGGGAAGCGAGACTTTTTGTAGCGCTGATTTGTCTTTCCAGGTTGCTTGGTTGGCCAAAAAGGGCGTATGCGTTTTCTCCTGAATATATTCAGGAAAAAACGCATACGCCCTTTTTGGCCAAGGGCATCATTGTCAACGTTTTACCGCTTTTCATGTGCTTTAAAGGCGATTCGAATCTACCTCCTGAAATCTGTTCCCTGCAATTCTGCCTTGATTTCAAATCCTCTTCTTTGCCTTCCCTCAATATATTTGTGGACGAGAGTTATCATTTATAACTCTGCAGGTTTGTGAATTGCAGTGCCCTGAAGCTCCATTTTACAACTCGCTTTTTTGGGAGCTGGCCGCAAAAGCGCAGGATGGCTTCAGGCCCTGTTCTGGTTCCAGGGGGCAGGCTGAGCCTGTGGTTAATTCTTCTTCCTGATGGGAAAATAGAGTGACCTGTGCCTGTCCCAACACCAAGAGCTAGTCTCTCATTGGTTCCACGTCTTCCCGTTCATCCTCAGGACAAATAGCAACCTGTACGGAACAGGAGGTTAAAGGTGCTGATGCTCCAAGTAGGGAGATTGCTAGTAGAGCGGCTGGAATGGCGAACCCGGGCACAAGGAGATGAGAAATGAGGTGCGTTTTAGAAACCTTTCCCCATCACACGGTGTACCATCTTCTGGGTTTCTCATGCATGTTTTCGATGTAGGAAGATGCCCTTGAACCTGGAGATTTGGGACCCATGCGATGGGTACCACGCAGTATTACTTTAAAGGGTCTGCGTTTGCTCACCCAACCTCACCAAACCTCTCAGCCCCAAGAGTGTCCACCCTTATGTCTCATCCAGCTGTGGGTCTAGATATGGTCAATCCAGGTTGCATCACAGCCCCTGAACGCATTGTGTAAGAATTTCGCTCTCTTTCACTGTCTTTGTTTCATGGGTTTTTCAAAGTAATTTATTTTTATAATGGGGTTTAGCTGCTTTTCACTGCTGTGTTTATGCCGCTTTACACCCACTTGACACACTAACAGAGAGATATCAGTACATAGGTTTTAAGATTATTACTAGTCAGATATATTCTTGTGCGGTGAATAGGGCGTGTTGAGTCCAGTTCTCTGAGCAAGGAGTAGGTCTTGTCTATTACATATTGGGTTTATGGAACGGTATCTGAGCTAATTTGAAACCCTTGTTTTATGTATCACCCCACCTCACCTTTCCCGTTAAGCAGCCATAGTTTGTTTTCTGCATGTGTGCCTCTCTTCTGTTTTGTAATTCAGTTCAAGTGTAACGGTTTTTACATTCCCTCTATCAGTGATACCTTATGAGAAGTGTCCTTTTCTGTGTGACTTATTTCACTTAGAATCGTCGTACCTAAATCCACTCATCATGCTGCTACTAGCCTTATGACATTGATTTCATGGCTGAGTGATATTCCATTGTACATAAGGACCACAACTTCTTTATCCATTTTTCTCTTTCCTGGGATATTGAAGGTGGAACGAAGTGGAGGTCCTTGTCAACAGAGCAGCCCTAAACTTTGGGGTGCTTGTGTCTTGCTGATTTTTCATTTTCCCAATTTATACCCCCATGAGTGGAAGTGCCCTATGCTCTCTAAGCTGTGTTTTTTAGATGTTTCAGGACTCACCGTTCACTTCTCCAGAGTGGCTGTTGGCAATTTACATCCCGCCCATCAGTGTAGCAAGGCTCCCATTTCTCCATGGCCTGTCCTGCATTTCTGGTTTTGACACTTTTTTCAGCATGGGCCTTTTGACCGATGGGAAGCGAGACTTTTTGTAGCGCTGATTTGTCTTTCCAGGTTGCTTGGTTGGCCAAAAAGGGCGTATGCGTTTTCTCCTGAATATATTCAGGAAAAAACGCATACGCCCTTTTTGGCCAAGGGCATCATTGTCAACGTTTTACCGCTTTTCATGTGCTTTAAAGGCGATTCGAATCTACCTCCTGAAATCTGTTCCCTGCAATTCTGCCTTGATTTCAAATCCTCTTCTTTGCCTTCCCTCAATATATTTGTGGACGAGAGTTATCATTTATAACTCTGCAGGTTTGTGAATTGCAGTGCCCTGAAGCTCCATTTTACAACTCGCTTTTTTGGGAGCTGGCCGCAAAAGCGCAGGATGGCTTCAGGCCCTGTTCTGGTTCCGGGGGGCAGGCTGAGCCTGTGTTAATTCTTCTTTCTGATGGGA
Organism: Balaenoptera borealis; assembly: GCF_965194805.1. Lineage (NCBI taxonomy): Eukaryota > Metazoa > Chordata > Mammalia > Artiodactyla > Balaenopteridae > Balaenoptera > Balaenoptera borealis. Next base: position 33,481 of record NW_028123050.1, read on the forward strand.
AAATAGAGTGACCTGTGCCTGTCCCAACACCAAGAGCTAGTCTCTCGTTGGTTCCACGTCTTCCCGTTTATCCTCAGGACAAATTGCAACCTGTACGGAACAGGAGGTTAAAGGTGCTGATGCTCCAAGTAGGGAGCTTGCTAGTAAAGCGGCTGGAATGGCGAACCCGGGCACAAGGAGATGAGAAATGAGGTGCGTTTTAGAAACCTTTCCCCATCACACGGTGTACCATCTTCTGGGTTTCTCACGCATGTGTTTGATGTAGGAAGATGCCCTTGAACCTGGAGATTTGGGACCCATGCGATGGGTACCACGCAGTATTACTTTAAAGGGTCTGCGTTTGCTCACCCAACCTCACCAAACCTCTCAGCCCCAAGAGTGTCCACCTTTATGTCTCATCCAACTGTGGGTCTAGATATGGTCAATCCAGGTTGCATCACAGCCCCTGAACGCATTGTGTAAGAATTTCTCTCTCTTTCACTGTCTTTGTTTCATGGGTGTTTCAAAGTAATTTATTTTTATAATGGGGTTTAGCTGCTTTTCACTGCTGTGTTTATGCCGCTTTACACCCACTTGACACACTAACAGAGAGATATCAATACATAGGTTTTACGATTATTACTAGTCAGATATATTCTTGTGCGGTGAATAGGGTGTGTTGAGTCCAGTTCTCTGAGCAAGGAGTAGGTCTTGTCTATTACATATTGGGTTTATGGAACGGTATCTGAGCTAATTTGAAACCCTTGTTTTATGTATCACCCCACCTCACCTTTCCCGTTAAGCAGCCATAGTGTGTTTTCTGCATGTGTGACTCTGTTCTGTTTTGTAATTCAGTTCAAGTGTAACGGTTTTTACATTCCCTCTATCAGTGATACCTTATGAGAAGTGTCCTTTTCTGTGTGACTTATTTCACTTAGAATCGTCGTACCTAAATCCACTCATCATGCTGCTACTAGCCTTATGACATTGATTTCATGGCTGAGTGATATTCCATTGTACATAAGGACCACAACTTCTTTACCCATTTTTCTCTTTCCTGGGATATTTAAGGTGGAATGAAGTGGAGGTCCTTGTCAACAGAGCAGCCCTAAACTTTGGGGTGCTTGTGTCTTGCTGATTTTTCATTTTCCCAATTCATACCCCCATGAGTGGAAGTGCCCTATGCTCTCTAAGCTGTGTTTTTTAGATGTTTCAGGACTCACCGTACACTTCTCCAGAGTGGCTGTTGGCAATTTACATCCGGCCCACAGTGTAGCAAGGCTCCCATTTCTCCATGGCCTGTCCTGCATTTCTGGTTTTGACACTTTTTTCAGCATGGCCCTTTTGACCGATGGGAAGCGAGACTTCTTTGTAGCGCTGATTTGCCTTTCCAGGTTGCTTGGTTGGCCAAAAAGGGCGTATGCGTTTTTTCCTGAATATATTCAGGAAAAAACGCATACGCCCTTTTTGGCCAAGGGCGTCATTGTCAACGTTTTGCCGCTTTTCATGTGCTTTAAAGGCGATTCGAATCCACCTCCTGAAATCTGTTTCCTGCAATTCTGCCTTGATTTCAAATCCTCTTCTTTGCCTTCCCTCAATATATTTGTGGACGAGAGTTATCATTTATAACTCTGCAGGTTTGTGAATTGCAGTGCCCTGAACCTCCATTTTACAACTCATTTTTATGGGAGCTGGCCGCAAAATCGCAGAATGGATTCAGGCCCTGTTCTGGTTCCGGGGGGCAGGCTGAGCCTGTGGTTAATTCTTCTTCCTGATGGGAAAATAGAGTGACCTGTGCCTGTCCCAACACCAAGAGCTAGTCTCTCGTTGGTTCCACGTCTTCCCGTTTATCCTCAGGACAAATTGCAACCTGTACGGAACAGGAGGTTAAAGGTGCTGATGCTCCAAGTAGGGAGCTTGCTAGTAAAGGGGCTGGAATGGCGAACCCGGGCACAAGGAGATGAGAAATGAGGTGCGTTTTAGAAACCTTTCCCCATCACACGGTGTACCATCTTTTTGTTTTCTCATGCATGTTTTTGATGTAGGAAGATGCCCTTGAACCTGGAGATTTGGGACCCATGCGATGGGTACCACGCAGTATTACTTTAAAGGGTCTGCGTTTGCTCACCCAACCTCACCAAACCTCTCAGCCCCAAGAGTGTCCACCCTTATGTCTCATCCAACTGTGGGTCTAGATATGGTCAATCCACGTTGCATCACAGCCCCTGAACGCATTGTGTAAGAATTTCTCTCTCTTTCACTGTCTTTGTTTCATGGGTGTTTCAAAGTAATTTATTTTTATAATGGGGTTTAGCTGCTTTTCACTGCTGTGTTTATGCCGCTTTACACCCACTTGACACACTAACAGAGAGATATCAATACATAGGTTTTACGATTATTACTAGTCAGATATATTCTTGTGCGGTGAATAGGGTGTGTTGAGTCCAGTTCTCTGAGCAAGGAGTAGGTCTTGTCTATTACATATTGGGTTTATGGAACGGTATCTGAGCTAATTTGAAACCCTTGTTTTATGTATCACCCCACCTCACCTTTCCCGTTAAGCAGCCATAGTGTGTTTTCTGCATGTGTGACTCTGTTCTGTTTTGTAATTCAGTTCAAGTGTAACGGTTTTTACATTCCCACTATCAGTGATACCTTATGAGAAGTGTCCTTTTCTGTGTGACTTATTTCACTTAGAATCGTCGTACCTAAATCCACTCATCATGCTGCTACTAGCCTTATGACATTGATTTCATGGCTGAGTGATATTCCATTGTACATAAGGACCACAACTTCTTTACCCATTTTTCTCTTTCCTGGGATATTTAAGGTGGAATGAAGTGGAGGTCCTTGTCAACAGAGCAGCCCTAAACTTTGGGGTGCTTGTGTCTTGCTGATTTTTCATTTTCCCAATTCATACCCCCATGAGTGGAAGTGCCCTATGCTCTCTAAGCTGTGTTTTTTAGATGTTTCAGGACTCACCGTACACTTCTCCAGAGTGGCTGTTGGCAATTTACATCCTGCCCATCAGTGTAGCAAGGCTCCCATTTCTCCATGGCCTGTCCTGCATTTCTGGTTTTGACACTTTTTTCAGCATGGTCCTTTTGACCGATGGGAAGCGAGACTTCTTTGTAGCGCTGATTTGCCTTTCCAGGTTGCTTGGTTGGCCAAAAAGGGCGTATGCGTTTTTTCCTGAATATATTCAGGAAAAAACGCATACGCCCTTTTTGGCCAAGGGCGTCATTGTCAACGTTTTGCCGCTTTTCATGTGCTTTAAAGGCGATTCGAATCTACCTCCGGAAATCTGTTTCCTGCAATTCTGCCTTGATTTCAAATCCTCTTCTTTGCCTTCCCTCAATATATTTGTGGACGAGTGTTATCATTTATAACTCTGCAGGTTTGTGAATTGCAGTGCCCTGAACCTCCATTTTACAACTCGTTTTTATGGGAGCTGGCCGCAAAATCGCAGAATGGCTTCAGGCCCTGTTCTGGTTCCGGGGGGCAGGCTGAGCCTGTGGTTAATTCTTCTTTCTGATGGGAAAATAGAGTGACCTGTGCCTGTCCCAACACCAAGAGCTAGTCTCTCGTTGGTTCCACGTCTTCCCGTTTATCCTCAGGACAAATTGCAACCTCTACGGAACAGGAGGTTAAAGGTGCTGATGCTCCAAGTAGGGAGCTTGCTAGTAAAGTGGCTGGAATGGCGAACCCGGGCACAAGGAGATGAGAAATGAGGTGCGTTTTAGAAACCTTTCCCCATCACACGGTGTACCATCTTCTGGGTTTCTCATGCATGTTTTTGATGTAGGAAGATGCCCTTGAACCTGGAGATTTGGGACCCATGCGATGGGTACCACGCAGTATTACTTTAAAGGGTCTGCGTTTGCTCACCCAACCTCACCAAACCTCTCAGCCCCAAGAGTGTCCACCCTTATGTCTCATCCAGCTGTGGGTCTAGATATGGTCAATCCAGGTTGCATCACAGCCCCTGAACGCATTGTGTAAGAATTTCTCTCTCTTTCACTGTCTTTGTTTCATGGGTTTTTCAAAGTAATTTATTTTCATAATGGGATTTAGCTGCTTTTCACTGCTGTGTTTATGCCGCTTTACACCCACTTGACACACTAACAGAGAGATATCAATACATAGGTTTTACGATTATTACTAGTCAGATATATTCTTGGGCGGTGAATAGGGCGTGTTGAGTCCAGTTCTCTGAGCAAGGGGTAGGTCTTGTCTATTACATATTGGGTTTATGGAACGGTATCTGAGCTAATTTGAAACCCTTGTTTTATGTATCACCCCACCTCACCTTTCCCGTTAAGCAGCCATAGTGTGTTTTCTGCATGTGTGACTCTGTTCTGTTTTGTAATTCAGTTCAAGTGTAACGCTTTTTACATTCCCTCTATCAGTGATACCTTATGAGAAGTGTCCTTTTCTGTGTGACTTATTTCACTTAGAATCGTCGTACCTGAATCCACTCATCATGCTGCTACTAGCCTTATGACATTGATTTCATGGCTGAGTGATATTCCATTGTACATAAGGACCACAACTTCTTTACCCATTTTTCTCTTTCCTGGGATATTTAAGGTGGAATGAAGTGGAGGTCCTGGTCAAGAGAGCAGCCCGAAACTTTGGGGTGCTTGTGTCTTGCTGATTTTTCATTTTCCCAATTTATACCCCCATGAGTGGAAGTGCCCTATGCTCTCTAAGCTGTGTTTTTCAGATGTTTCAGGACTCACCGGACACTTCTCCAGAGTGGCTGTTGACAATTTACATCCCGCCCATCAGTGTAGCAAGGCTCCCATTTCTCCATGGCCTGTCCTGCATTTCTGGTTTTGACACTTTTTTCAGCCTGGCCCTTTTGACCGATGGGAAGCGAGACTTCTTTGTAGCGCTGATTTGCCTTTCCAGGTTGCTTGGTTGGCGAAAAAGGGCGTATGCGTTTTTTCCTGAATATATTCAGGAAAAAACGCATACGCCCTTTTTGGCCAAGGGCATCATTGTCAACGTTTTGCCGCTTTTCATGTGCTTTAAAGGCGATTCGAATCCACCTCCTGAAATCTGTTTCCTGCAATTCTGCCTTGATTTCAAATCCTCTTCTTTGCTTTCCCTCAATATATTTGTGGACGAGAGTTATCATTTATAACTCTGCAGGTTTGTGAATTGCAGTGCCCTGAACCTCCATTTTACAACTCGTTTTTATGGGAGTTGGCCGCAACATCGCAGAATGGATTCCGGCCCTGTTCTGGTTCCGGGGGGCAGGCTGAGCCTGTGGTTAATTCTTCTTCCTGATGGGAAAATAGAGTGACCTGTGCCTGTCCCAACACCAAGAGCTAGTCTCTCGTTGGTTCCACGTCTTCCCGTTTATCCTCAGGACAAATTGCAACCTGTACGGAACAGGAGGTTAAAGGTGCTGATACTCCAAGTAGGGAGCTTGCTAGTAAAGCGGCTGGAATGGCGAACCCGGGCACAAGAAGATGAGAAATGAGGTGCGTTTTAGAAACCTTTCCCCATCACACGGTGTACCATCTTCTGGGTTTCTCATGCATGTTTTTGATGTAGGAAGATGCCCTTGAACCTGGAGATTTGGGACCCATGCGATGGGTACCACGCAGTATTACTTTAAAGGGTCTGCGTTTGCTCACCCAACCTCACCAAACCTCTCAGCCCCAAGAGTGTCCACCCTTATGTCTCATCCAACTGTGGGTCTAGATATGGTCAATCCAGGTTGCATCACAGCCCCAGAACGCATTGTGTAAGAATTTCTCTCTCTTTCACTGTCTTTGTTTCATGGGTGTTTCAAAGTAATTTATTTTTATAATGGGGTTTAGCTGCTTTTCACTGCTGTGTTTATGCCGCTTTACACCCACTTGACACACTAACAGAGAGATATCAATACATAGGTTTTACGATTATTACTAGTCAGTTATATTCTTGTGCGGTGAATAGGGTGTGTTGAGTCCAGTTCTCTGAGCAAGGAGTAGGTCTTGTCTATTACATATTGGGTTTATGGAACGGTATCTGAGCTAATTTGAAACCCTTGTTTTATGTATCACCCCACCTCACCTTTCCCGTTAAGCAGCCATAGTGTGTTATCTGCATGTGTGACTCTGTTCTGTTTTGTAATTCAGTTCAAGTGTAACGGTTTTTACATTCCCTCTATCAGTGATACCTTATGAGAAGTGTCCTTTTCTGTGTGACTTATTTCACTTAGAATCGTCGTACCTAAATCCACTCATCATGCTGCTACTAGCCTTATGACATTGATTTCATGGCTGAGTGATATTCCATTGTACATAAGGACTACAACTTCTTTACCCATTTTTCTCTTTCCTGGGATATTTAAGGTGGAATGAAGTGGAGGTCCTTGTCAACAGAGCAGCCCTAAACTTTGGGGTGCTTGTGTCTTGCTGATTTTTCATTTTCCCAATTCATACCCCCATGAGTGGAAGTGCCCTATGCTCTCTAAGCTGTGTTTTTTAGATGTTTCAGGAGTCACCGTACACTTCTCCAGAGTGGCTGTTGGCAATTTACATCCTGCCCATCAGTGTAGCAAGGCTCCCATTTCTCCATGGCCTGTCCTGCATTTCTGGTTTTGACACTTTTTTCAGCATGGCCCTTTTGACCGATGGGAAGTGAGACTTCTTTGTAGCGCTGATTTGCCTTTCCAGGTTGCTTGGTTGGCCAAAAAGGGCGTATGCGTTTTTTCCTGAATATATTCAGGAAAAAACGCATACGCCCTTTTTGGCCAAGGGCATCATTGTCAACGTTTTGCCGCTTTTCATGTGCTTTAAAGGCGATTCGAATCCACCTCCTGAAATCTGTTTCCTGCAATTCTGCCTTGATTTCAAATCCTCTTCTTTGCCTTCCCTCAATATATTTGTGGACGAGAGTTATCATTTATAACTCTGCAGGTTTGTGAATTGCAGTGCCCTGAACCTCCATTTTACAACTCGTTTTTATGGGAGCTGGCCGCAACATCGCAGAATGGATTCCGGCCCTGTTCTGGTTCCGGGGGGGAGGATGAGCCTGTGGTTAATTCTTCTTCCTGATGGGAAAATAGAGTGACCTGTGCCTGTCCCAACACCAAGAGCTAGTCTCTCGGTGGTTCCACGTCTTCCCGTTTATCCTCAGGACAAATTGCAACCTCTACGGAACAGGAGGTTAAAGGTGCTGATGCTCCAAGTAGGGAGCTTGCTAGTAAAGCGGCTGGAATGGCGAACCCGGGCACAAGGAGATGAGAAATGAGGTGCGTTTTAGAAACCTTTCCCCATCACACGGTGTACCATCTTCTGGGTTTCTCATGCATGTTTTTGATGTAGGAAGATGCCCTTGAACCTGGATATTTGGGACCCATGCGATGGGTACCACGCAGTATTACTTTAAAGGGTCTGCGTTTGCTCACCCAACCTCACCAAACCTCTCAGCCCCAAGAGTGTCCACCCTTATGTCTCATCCAACTGTGGGTCTAGATATGGTCAATCCACGTTGCATCACAGCCCCTGAACGCATTGTGTAAGAATTTCTCTCTCTTTCACTGTCTTTGTTTCATGGGTGTTTCAAAGTAATTTATTTTTATAATGGGGTTTAGCTGCTTTTCACTGCTGTGTTTATGCCGCTTTACACCCACTTGACACACTAACAGAGAGATATCAATACATAGGTTTTACGATTATTACTAGTCAGATATATTCTTGTGCGGTGAATAGGGTGTGTTGAGTCCAGTTCTCTGAGCAAGGAGTAGGTCTTGTCTATTACATATTGGGTTTATGGAACGGTATCTGAGCTAATTTGAAACCCTTGTTTTATGTATCACCCCACCTCACCTTTCCCGTTAAGCAGCCATAGTGTGTTTTCTGCATGTGTGACTCTGTTCTGTTTTGTAATTCAGTTCAAGTGTAACGGTTTTTACATTCCCTCTATCAGTGATACCTTATGAGAAGTGTCCTTTTCTGTGTGACTTATTTCACTTAGAATCGTCGTACCTAAATCCACTCATCATGCTGCTACTAGCCTTATGACATTGATTTCATGGCTGAGTGATATTCCATTGTACATAAGGACCACAACTTCTTTACCCATTTTTCTCTTTCCTGGGATATTTAAGGTGGAATGAAGTGGAGGTCCTTGTCAACAGAGCAGCCCTAAACTTTGGGGTGCTTGTGTCTTGCTGATTTTTCATTTTCCCAATTCATACCCCCATGAGTGGAAGTGCCCTATGCTCTCTAAGCTGTGTTTTTTAGATGTTTCAGGACTCACCGTACACTTCTCCAGAGTGGCTGTTGGCAAATTACATCCTGCCCATCAGTGTAGCAAGGCTCCCATTTCTCCATGGCCTGTCCTGCATTTCTGGTTTTGACACTTTTTTCAGCATGGTCCTTTTGACCGATGGGAAGAGAGACTTCTTTGTAGCGCTGATTTGCCTTTCCAGGTTGCTTGGTTGGCCAAAAAGGGCGTATGCGTTTTTTCCTGAATATATTCAGGAAAAAACGCATACGCCCTTTTTGGCCAACGGCGTCATTGTTAACGTTTTGCCGCTTTTCATGTGCTTTAAAGGCGATTCGAATCTACCTCCGGAAATCTGTTTCCTGCAATTCTGCCTTGATTTCAAATCCTCTTCTTTGCCTTCCCTCAATATATTTGTGGACGAGAGTTATCATTTATAACTCTGCAGGTTTGTGAATTGCAGTGCCCTGAAGCTCCATTTTACAACTTGCTTTTTTGGGAGCTGGCCGCAAAAGCGCAGGATGGCTTCAGGCCCTGTTCTGGTTCCGGGGGGAAGGCTGAGCCTGTGGTTAATTCTTCTTCCTGATGGGAAAATAGAGTGACCTGTGCCTGTGTCCACACCAAGAGCTAGTCTCTCATTGGTTCCCCGTCTTCCCGTTCATCCTCAGGACAAATTGCAACCTGTATGGAACAGGAGGTTAAAGGTGCAGATGCTCCAAGTAGGGAGATTGCTAGTAAAGCGGCTGGAATGGCGAACCCGGGCACAAGGAGATGAGAAATGAGGTGCGTTTTAGAAACCTTTCCCCATCACACGCTGTACCATCCTCTGGGTTTCTCATGCATGTTTTCGATGTAGGAAGATGCCCTTGAACCTGGAGATTTGGATCCCATGGGTCGGGTACTACGCAGTATTACTTTAAAGGGTCTGCGTTTGCTCACCCAACCTCACCAAACCTCTCAGCCGCAAGAGTGTCCACCCTTATGTCTCATCCAGCTGTGGGTCTAGATATGGTCAATCCAGGTTGCATCACAGCCCCTGAACGCATTGTGTAAGAATTTCTCTCCCTTTCACTGTGTTTGTTTCGTGGGTTTTTCAAAGTAATTTATTTTTATAATGGGGTTTAGCTGCTTTTCACTGCTGTGTTTATGCCGCTTTACACCCACTTGACACACTAACAGAGAGATATCAATACATAGGTTTTAAGATTATTACTAGTCAGATATATTCTTGTGCGGTGAATAGGGTGTGTTGAGTCCAGTTCTCTGAGAAAGGAGTAGGTCTTGTCTATTACATATTGGGTTTATGGAACGGTATCTGAGCTAATTTGAAACCCTTTTTTTATGTATCACCCCACCTCACCTTTCCCGTTAAGCAGCCATAGTGTGTTTTCTGCATGTGAGACTCTGTTCTGTTTTGTAATTCAGTTCAAGTGTAACGGTTTTTACATTCCCTCTATAAGTGATACCTTATGAGAAGTGTCCTTTTCTGTGTGACTTATTTCACTTAGAATCGTCGTACCTAAATCCACTCATCATGCTGCTACTAGCCTTATGACATTGATTTCATGGCTGAGTGATTTTCCATTGTACATAAGGACCACAACTTCTTTATCCATTTTTCTCTTTCCTGGGATATTGAAGGTGGAATGAAGTGGAGGTCCTTGTCAACAGAGCAGCCCTAAACTTTGGGGTGCTTGTGTCTTGCTGATTTTTCATTTTCCCAATTTATACCCCCATGAGTGGAAGTGCCCTATGCTCTCTAAGCTGTGTTTTTTAGATGTTTCAGGACTCACCGTAGACTTCTCCAGAGTGTCTGTTGGCAATTTACATCCCGCCCATCAGTGTAGCAAGGCTCCCATTTCTCCATGGCCTGTCCCGCATTTCTGGTTTTGACACTTTTTTCACCATGGCCCTTTTGACCGATGGGTAGCGAGTCTTCTTTGTAGCCCTGATTTGCCTTTCCAGGTTGCTTGGTTGGCCAAAAAGGGCGTATGCGTTTTTTCCTGAATATATTCAGGAAAAAACGCATACGCCCTTTTTGGCCAAGGGCATCATTGTCTACGTTTTCCCGCTTTTCATGTGCTTTAAAGGCGATTCGAATCTACCTCCTGAAATCTGTTTCCTGCAATTCTGCCTTGATTGCAAATCCTCTTCTTTGCCTTCCCTCAATATATTTGTGGACGAGAGTTATCATTTATAACTCTGCAGGTTTGTGAATTGCAGTGCCCTGAACCTCCATTTTACAACTCGCTTTTTTGGGAGCTGGCCGCAAAAGCGCATGATGGATTCCCGCCCTGTTCTTGTTCCGGGGGGCAGGCTGAGCCTGTGGTTAATTCTTCTTCCTGATGGGAAAATAGAGTGACCTGTGCCTGTGTCCACACCAAGAGCTAGTCTCTCATTGGTTCCCCGTCTTCCCGTTTATCCTCAGGACAAATTGCAACCTGTACGGAACAGGAGGTTAAAGGTGCTGATGCTCCAAGTAGGGAGATTGCTAGTAAAGCGGCTGGAATGGCGAACCCGGGCACAAGGAGATGAGAAATGAGGTGCGTTTTAGAAACCTTTCCCCATCACACGCTGTACCATCTTCTGGGTTTCTCATGCATGTTTTCGATGCAGGAAGATGCCCTTGAACCTGGAGATTTGGATCCCATGGGACGGGTACTACGCAGTATTACTTTAAAGGGTCTGCGTTTGCTCACCCAACCTCACCAAACCTCTCAGCCCCAAGAGTGTCCACCCTTATGTCTCATCCAGCTGTGGGTCTAGATATGGTCAATCCAGGTTGCATCACAGCCCTTGAACGCATTGTGTAAGAATTTCTCTCTCTTTCACTGTGTTTGTTTCATGGGTTTTTCAAAGTAATTTATTTTTATAATGGGGTTTAGCTGCTTTTCACTGCTGTGTTTATGCCGCTTTACACCCACTTGACACACTAACAGAGAGATATCAATACATAGGTTTTAAGATTATTCCTAGTCAGATATATTCTAGTGCGGTGAATAGGGCGTGTTGAGTCCAGTTCTCTGAGCAAGGAGTAGGTCTTGTCTATTACATATTGGGTTTATGGAACGGTATCTGAGCTAATTTGAAACCCTTGTTTTATGTATCACCCCACCTCACCTTTCCCGTTAAGCAGCCATAGTGTGTTTTCTGCATGTGTGACTCTGTTCTGTTTTGTAATTCAGTTCAAGTGTAACGGTTTTTACATTCCCTCTGTAAGTGATACCTTATGAGAAGTGTCCTTTTCTCTGTGACTTATTTCACTTAGAATCGTCGTACCTAAATCCACTCATCATGCTGCTACTAGCCTTATGACATTGATTTCGTGGCTGAGTGATATTCCATTGTACATAAGGACCACAACTTCTTTATCCATTTTTCTCTTTCCTGGGATATTTAAGGTGGAATGAAGTGGAGGTCCTGGTCAACAGAGCAGCCCTAAACTTTGGGGTGCTTGTGTCTTGCTGATTTTTCATTTTCCCAATTTATACCCCCATGAGTGGAAGTGCCCTATGCTCTCTAAGCTGTGTTTTTTAGATGTTTCAGGACTCACCGTACACTCCTCCAGAGTGGCTGTTGGTAATTTACATCCCGCCCATCAGTGTAGCAAGGCTCCCATTTCTGCATGGCCTGTCCTGCATTTCTGGTTTTGACACTTTTTTCAGCATGGCCCTTTTGACCGATGGGAAGCGAGACTTCTTTGTAGCGCTGATTTGCCTTTCCAGGTTGCTTGGTTGGCCAAAAAGGGCGTATGCGTTTTTTCCTGAATATATTCAGGAAAAAACGCATACGCCCTTTTTGGCCAAGGGCATCATTGTCAACGTTTTGCCGCTTTTCATGTGCTCTAAAGGCGATTCGTATCTACCTCCTGAAATCTGTTTCCTGCAATTCTGCCTTGATTTCAAATCCTCTTCTTTGCCTTCCCTCAATATATTTGTGGACGAGAGTTATCATTTATAACTCTGCAGGTTTGTGAATTGCAGTGCCCTGAACCTCCATTTTACAACTCGCTGTTTTGGGAGCTGGCGGCAAAAGCGCATGATGGATTCACGCCCTGTTCTTGTTCCGGGGGGCAGGCTGAGCCTGTGGTTAATTCTTCTTCATGATGGGAAAATAGAGTGACCTGTGCCTGTGTCCACACCAAGAGCTAGTCTCTCATTGGTTCCCCGTCTTCCCGTTCATCCTCAGGACAAATTGCAACCTGTACGGAACAGGAGGTTAAAGGTGCTGATGCTCCAAGTATGGAGATTGCTAGTAAAGTGGCTGGAATGGGGAACCCGGGCACAAGGGGATGAGAAATGAGCTTCGTTTTAGAAACCTTTCCCCATCACATGGTGTACCATCTTCTGGGTTTCTCATGCATGTTTTCGATGCAGGAAGATGCCCTTGAACCTGGAGATTTGGGACCCATTGGACGGGTACCACGCAGTATTAATTTAAAGGGTCTGCGTTTGCTCACCCAACCTCACCAAACCTCTCAGCCCCAAGAGTGTCCACCCTTATGTCTCATCCAGCTGTGGGTCTAGATATGGTCAATCCAGGTTGCATCACAGCCCCTGAACGCATTGTGTAAGAATTTCTCTCTCTTTCACTGTCTTTGTTTCATGGGTTTTTCAAAGTAATTTATTTTTATAATGGGGTTTAGCTGCTTTTCACTGCTGTGTTTATGCCGCTTTACACCCACTTGACACACTAATAGAGAGATATCAATACATAGGTTTTAAGATTATTACTAGTCATATATATTCTTGTGCGGTGAATAGGGAGTGTTGAGTCCAGTTCTCTGAGCAAGGAGTAGGTCTTGTCTATTACATATTGGGTTTATGGAACGGTATCTGAGCTAATTTGATACCCTTGTTTTATGTATCACCCCACCTCACCTTTCCCGTTAAGCAGCCATAGTGTGTTTACTGCATGTGTGACTCTGTTCTGTTTTGTAATTCAGTTCAAGTGTAACGGTTTTTACATTCCCTCTATAAGTGATACCTTATGAGAAGTGTCCTTTTCTGTGTGACTTATTTCACTTAGAATCGTCGTACCTAAATCCACTCATCATGCTGCTACTAGCCTTAGGACATTGATTTCATGGCTGAGTGATATTCCATTGTACATAAGGACCACAACTTCTTTATCCATTTTTCTCTTTCCTGGGATATTTAAGGTGGAATGAAGTGGAGGTCCTTGTCAACAGAGCAGCCCTAAACTTTGGGGTGCTTGTGTCTTGCTGATTTTTCATTTTCCCAATTTATACCCCCATGAGTGGAAGTGCCCTATACTCTCTAAGCTGTGTTTTTTAGATGTTTCAGGACTCACCGTACACTCCTCCAGAGTGGCTGTTGGCAATTTACATCCCGCCCATCAGTGTAGCAAGGCTCCCATTTCTCCATGGCCTGTCCTGCATTTCTGGTTTTGACACGTTTTTCAGCATGGCCCTTTTGACCGATGGGTAGCGAGTCTTCTTTGTAGCGCTGATTTGCCTTTCTAGATTGCTTGGTTGGCCAAAAAGTGCGTATGCGTTTTTTCCTGAATATATTCAGGAAAAAACGCATATGCCCTTTTTGGCCAAGGGCATCATTGTCAACGTTTTGCCGCTTTTCATGTGCTTTAAAGGCGATTCGAATCTACCTCCTGAAATCTGTTTCCTGCAATTCTGCCTTGATTTCAAATCCTCTTCTTTGCCTTCCCTCAATATATTTGTGGACGAGAGTTATCATTTATAACTCTGCAGGTTTGTGAATTGCAGTGCCCTGAACCTCCATTTTACAACTCGCTTTTTTGGGATCTGGCCGCAAAAGCGCATGATGGATTCACGCCCTGTTCTTGTTCCGGGGGGCAGGCTGAGCCTGTGGTTAATTCTTCTTCATGATGGGAAAATAGAGTGACCTGTGCCTGTGTCCACACCAAGAGCTAGTCTCTCATTGGTTCCCCATCTTCCCGTTCATCCTCAGGACAAATTGCAACCTGTACGGAACAGGAGGTTAAAGGTGCTGATGCTCCAAGTAGGGAGATTGCTAGTAAAGTGGCTGGAATGGGGAACCCGGGCACAAGGGGATGAGAAATGAGGTTCGTTTTAGAAACCTTTCCCCATCACATGGTGTACCATCTTCTGGGTTTCTCATGCATGTTTTCGATGCAGGAAGATGCCCTTGAACCTGGAGATTTGGGACCCATTGGACGGGTACCACGCAGTATTAATTTAAAGGGTCTGCGTTTGCTCACCCAACCTCACCAAACCTCTCAGCCCCAAGAGTGTCCACCCTTATGTCTCATCCAGCTGTGGGTCTAGATATGGTCAATCCTGGTTGCATCACAGCCCCTGAACGCATTGTGTAAGAATTTCTCTCTCTTTCACTGTCTTTGTTTCATGGGTTTTTCGAAGTAATTTATTTTTATAATGGGGTTTAGCTGCTTTTCACTGCTGTGTTTATGCCTCTTTACACCCACTTGACACACTAACTGAGAGATATCAATACATAGGTTTTAAGCTTATTACTAGTCAGATAGATTCTTGTGCGGTTAATAGGGCGTGTTGAGTCCAGTTCTCTGAGCAAGGAGTAGGTCTTGTCTATTACATATTGGGTTTATGGAACGGTATCTGAGCTAATTTGAAACCCTTGTTTTATGTATCACCCCACCTCACCTTTCCCGTTAAGCAGACATAGTGTGTTTTCTGCATGTGTGACTCTGTTCTGTTTTGTAATTCAGTTCAAGTGTAACGGTTTTTACATTCCCTCTATAAGTGATACCTTATGAGAAGTGTCCTTTTCTGTGTGACTTATTTCACTTAGAATCGTCGTACCTAAATCCACTCATCATGCTGCTACTAGCCTTATGACATTGATTTCATGGCTGAGTGATATTCCATTGTACGTAAGGACCACAACTTCTTTATCCATTTTTCTCTTTCCTGGGATATTTAAGGTGGAAGGAAGTGGAGGTCCTTGTCAACAGAGCAGCCCTAAACTTTGGGGTGCTTGTGTCTTGCTGAGTTTTCATTTTCCCAATTTATACCCCCATGAGTGGAAGTGCCCTATGCTCTCTAAGCTGTGTTTTTTAGGTGTTTCAGGACACACCGTACACTTCTTCAGAGTGGCTGTTGGCAATTTACATCCCGCCCATCAGTGTAGCAAGGCTCCCATTTCTCCATGGCCTGTCCTGCATTTCTGGTTTTGACACGTTTTTCAGCATGGCCCTTTTGACCGATGGGTAGCGAGTCTTCTTTGTAGCCCTGATTTGCCTTTCCAGGTTGCTTGGTTGGCCAAAAAGGGCGTATGCGTTTTTTCCTGAATATATTCAGGAAAAAACGCATACGCCCTTTTTGGCCAAGGGCATCATTGTCAACCTTTTGCCGCTTTTCATGTGCTTTAAAGGCGATTCGAATCTACCTCCTGAAATCTGTTTCCTGCAATTCTGCCTTGATTTCAAATCCTCTTCTTTGCCTTCCCTCAATATATTTGTGGACGAGAGTTATCATTTATAACTCTGGAGGTTTGTGAATTGCAGTGCCCTGAAGCTCCATTTTACAACTCGCTTTTTTGGGAGCTGGCCGCAAAAGCGCAGGATGGCTTCAGGCCCTGTTCTGGTTCCGGGGGGCAGGCTGAGCCTGTGGTTAATTCTTCTTCCTGATGGGAAAATAGAGTGACCTCTGCCTGTGTCCACACCAAGAGCTAGTCTCTCATTGGTTCCCCCTCTTTCCGTTCATCCTCAGGACAAATTGCAAGCTGTACGGACCAGGAGGTTAAAGGTGCTGATTCTCCATGGAGGGAGATTGCTACTAAGGAGGCTGGTATGGCGAACCCGAGCACAAGGAGATGAGAAATGAGGTGCGTTTTAGAAACCTTTCCCGATCACACGGTGTACCACCTTCTGGGTTTCTCATGCATGTTTTCGATGTAGGAAGATGCCCTTGAACCTGGAGATTTGTAAACCATGAGTTGGGTAACAGGCAATATTACTTTAAAGGCTCTGCGTTTGCTCCCCCAACCTCACCAAGCCTCTCAGCCCCGAGAGTGTCCACCCTTATGTCTCATCCAGCTGTGGGTCTAGATATGGTCAATCCAGGTGGCATCATAGCCCCTGAACGAATTTTGTAAGAATTTCTCTCTCTTTCACTGTCTTTGTTTCATGGGTTTTTCAAAGTAATTTATTTTTATAATGGGGTTTAGCTGCTTTTCACGGCTGTGTTTATGCCGCTTTACACCCACTTGACTCACTTCCAGAGAGATATCAATACATAGGTTTTACAATTCTGACTAGTCAGATATGTTCTCTTGCGGTGAATAGGGGTTGTTGAGTCCAGTTCACTGAGCAAGGAGTAGGTCTTGTCTATTACATATTGGATTTATGGAACGTTATCTGAGCTAATTTGAAATCCTTGTTTTATGCATCACCCCACCTCACCTTTCCCGTTAAGCAACCATAGTGTGTTTTCTAAATGTGTGACTCTGTTCTGTTTTGTAATTCAGTTCAAGTGTAACGGTTTTTACATTCCCTCTATAAGTGATACCTTATGAGAAGTGTCCTTTTCTGTGTGACTTATTTCACTTAGAATCGTCGTACCTAAATCCACTCATCATGCTGCTACTACCCTTATGATATTGATTTCACGCCCGGGTGATATACAATTGTCCATATGGACCACAACTTCTTTATCCATTTTTCTCTTTCCTTGCATATTGAAGGTGGAATTAAGTGGAGGTTCTTGTCAACAGAGCAGCCCTAAAGTTTGGGGTGCCTGTGTCTTGCTGAGTTTTAGTTTTCCCAATTTATACGCCCATGAGTGGATGTGCCCCTTTCTCTCTAGCTGTGTTTTTTAGATGTTTTAGGAAACACCATACCCTTCTCCAGAGTCATCATTGGCAATTTACACCCCACCCATCAGTGTAACAAGGCTCCCTTTCCTCCATGGCCTCTCCTGCATTTCTTGTTTTTACACTTTTTTAGGAAGGCCATTTTGACTGATGGGAAGTCAGAGTTCTTTGTAGTGCTGAATTGCATTTCCGGCTTGCTTGGTTGGCCAAAAAGGGCCTATGGGTTTTTTCCTGAATTCATTCAGAAAAAAACGCATATGCTCTTTTTGGCCAAGTGCATCATTGTCGACGTTTTGCCGCTTTTCATGTGCTTTAGGGGTGATTCAAATCTAACTCCTGAAATCTGTTTCCTGCAATTCTGCCTTGATTTCAAATCCTCTTCTTTGCCTTCCCTCAATATATTTGTGGACGAGAGTTATCATTTACAAATCTGCAGATTTGTTAATTGCAGTGCCCCTGAGCTCCATTTTTCACCTCGCTTTTTTGGGAGCTTTCCGCAGATCCGCTCGTTTGCTTCTGGCCCTACTCTGGTTCCCGGTGGCAGGCTAAGCCTTTGCTTAATTCTTCTTCCTGACTGGAAAGTAGAGTGACATGTGCCTCTCCGAACACCTAGGGCTTGGCTCTCTTTGTTTCTCCTCCTTCCCCTTCTTCCTTTGGACAAATTCCAATTTCTGTGCAACTGGATGTTGAAGGTGCTGACATCCTCAAGTGGGGAGATTTTAAGGAAAAAGGCTGGAGGGGTGAACCCAACAACCAGGAAATTAGGAGTTTTGGTGCCTTTTCCAAAATCTTCCTGATCCAACCGTGTTCCATCTTCTGGGTGTCACAGGCATGTTTTAGCTGTAGGAAAGGTCCCGTGTATGTAAGGAGAACACAAGGGATTTTTCCAAATCAGTGTCTCCCCGAACTCCAATCTGGGGAATTTTTAAGCTACTGGTACATGTGTGTTCATTAAGGGACTTGGGCCGTAGGCAGAGTCCGAACTTTAGATGATTGAAGTCTTCAGGTTCAGAAACGCTCACCATCGGCCTCCTTTAGTTTCCATTTTATCTGTAGTTGATAGATGATGTCGATATAGATATCTATTGTTTTTCAGATTATTTCCCCTCAGGGGTCATTACAAAATATTGAGTATAGTTCCTTGTGCTATACAGTAGTTCCTTGTTGATGATATATTTTATACATAGCAGTGTGTATATGTTAATCTGAAACTGTTAATTTATCCCTCCTCCCACCTTTCCCTTTTGGTAATAAAAAATATAAGATTTTATACTTCTCAGAAATCTAGGAGCTGAAAGAGAGGTATCATTTTCAATGGAAAATCATTCCAAACAAGGTTGAAACTTCAACCAAGATTATTAGATGTACATCCTTGGAAAGAAATCACTGCATTTCTCTACTGTTGACCTGACAAATAAGACAAACCCCTCCACTGAACTTGCTTATAATAAAGTGATGGAAATATCAAATGGAAGTGTTAGAAACATCTTATTTTACACGAGCCTTATACACTGCTCTATGTTAATTACAGTTTGGCTCACACATCTGTTCATTGAAGTTACAATGTTCTCAAATTCTGTTACTGATCCTGCAGAGTGGGCCCCAACAAGGGTCTCCCTGCCCAGTGTCATTGGAGCCAACAGATCGAGACTGACTTTGGTTCAGAAGCAAAGGAAAACTTTATATTTTGATCAGAGAATGGAGAGGTGAGAGTGTGTGCTCCCCTGCGGGTTGTGGGCCGGGCTGCTGTGTAGGGATCCTGTCAGCATCAGCGGGAGGGAGGGGGCGGAGCTCTCGAGGGCCGGGTTGCCTGGAGCTCAGGCTCTATGTCGCAGAGTCTGCACGGGGCCCCACGAGCTGAGGTGTCGGCCCAGCCATTTTGCACTAGGAAATCGGGTCTGAAGTGTCGGGTGTGGGACCTCTGCATGTGGAAACCTAGGAGCAAGTGAAATTAGACAAAGCACAAAGGAAAAAATGGTTAGACTTTATTTTATTGCCCAGATTCTATTTTTATCTCCCAGGAATTTTTAATGGGCTTTGCCAGTGACAAAGCCCTCCTCTGCCTTTTGTCCCATTCCTCATTCTTGAGGCGCTGAGGGTGCAGACACGTCTTCTGTAAATGCTTCATGCTGAGTTGAGTGTCCTCATACCCGGGGGGAGGGGCAGGACTTCTCCCCAGCAGCCTCCAGGTGAGGTTGATTGTCCGCAGGCCTCCTCCCTCACTGCTCGTCTGCCTGGGCACCAGCATTGGAAGTTTTATAGATTCTAATGACCTTTAAGGGTCCAGGAAAGAGATGTGCAGAGACGCTGGGGGGGTGGGCGGTTTTACCCTGCTCCACATTGGTTCGGCCCCCTTAGGCTGATGGTTTCTGCCAGCCTAGATGCTCTGACCAGTAGTCTGTGCTTTCTTCAGTTAGGCCACTGAATTAACGTACAAACAGCACCAGGTGTCAGAGCCCTGCTTGCTCAACTCCCAGACAGTCCAGGGCCGGTGGTGATCCAGGACCATGACGGCCACTCAGTCAACGGCCTTTTGAAGTAGCCAGGTGTAGAGCCGGTCTCATTGGCCGCCATCACTGCAGTGTCTGCAGGCTTTTCTATGGTGGCAGCGTTATTTATGGTTCCCCTGCCAAGTTTATTAGCTCCGCTCTGGGTGCAGTAAGTCCTGTAAGCAATAGTCTGCTCTTTTGGGGCACACTCTTGTTGTTTTCTGAGAGAAGCTCCAGGTAAAGTGATGGTCACACGAGTCGTCATGGGGGCCCATTGCCCCAGGTTGTCTCTCTGGAGGTTGGTGTTGGAGGGCCTCCTCACTTGAGGTCATTGTGCCCACGGAGCAATCCCTGCAACTTCAGGGCATGGTGGGTGGTTAGGATCACCAAGTGGCGTCCTTTTCCCTTAGGAGGGAGCTGGCCTTGCGGGCTGCTGATTTCCAGGTTTTTAGATACCCCCAGTATCCTGGTCGGATGGGGTGGCTGGCCAATGCCTGGAGGGCATTCTTGCATTGTTCCATTTCAAGTGGTCCCAGTTTTTGCACTAATACTCCAAGGGCGATTCGCCTTGGACCAGGAATGTAAAGGTCAAAGGGTTTAGCTAACTTAGGGAGGTCCAGGGCCAGGGTCTGAATTGACTGCTCTTTCCATTCTTGAAAGGCCGCTTCTGGATTCTATTCAAAAGGATCATCATCTTTTCCTTTCAGTGATTCATATAGAGGCCCAGCTATTAGACTGTAGTTAGGGATCCAGATGCAGCAAACCCCGGTCTCCCCAGGAACCCCTAAGCTGTCTTCTAGTTTCAGGAAAGGTGAGGCTGCAAATGGCTTCTTCCCTTTCCTGGGGTGGGCTTCTCCGACCTTCTGTGCGAATGAAGCCCAGGAAGGCCACCTTAGTTTGTGATATTTGAGCCTTTTCCTTGGACACCTTCTATCTTTTATTGGCTAGGTAGTTCAGAGGCCTCCTTAGTCGGGCTGGTGATCAGAATGTCATCTGCATATTGAAGGAGGGTTCCCTTCTCCAGAGGTAGATCTTTTAGGTCTTTAGCTAACGTTTCCCCAAAGATGGTGTGGGAATTTTTGAACCCCTGGGGCAGGACGGCCCAGCAGTATTGTTTTTGTTGTAGGTTGAGTCCTGCCACTCACAGCCAAAATTTCTTGTGACTCTGGGACTAATGGAATACAGAAGAAGGCATCATTGAAGTCTAATACAGAATGCCATGTCCTGGTGGATGGTAGAATGACCAGCAGGGTGTAGGAATTAGGAACTACTAGATGTATATCCTCTGTGGCTTCACTGACTGTCCTGGCGTCCTCTACCAGGTCCCCAGCAGCCCACGGGGCTCTTGTGGTCAGGCCCCTCCCAGGATATGGAGCTCACCTGGGCAGGTACCCAGCGGCCCACGGGGCTCTGGTGGTTAGGCCGCTCCCAGGATATTGAGCTCACCTGGGCAGGTACCCAGCAGCCCATGGGGCCCTCATGGTCAGGCCCCTCCCAGGATATGGAGCTCACCTGGGCAGGTACGCAGCAGCCCACGGGGCTCTCGTGGGCAGGCCCCTCCCTGGATATGGAGCTCCCGTGGACAGGTACCCCGGCAGGGCTGGGCACACAGGAACCGTGCACATAGCCCTCATTGCAGAGCACCCCCAGCACCCCTGTCACTCAGAGCTGACACAGAGCACCTCAGAGCAGAGCTTGAACTAACAAACAGCAGCTCCAACAGGTCTGTGGCCCTAGGCTTCACTCTGTGCGGCCTCCCTCTGCCTGGTCTTCCAGGGGCTTCCACTGCAGCCGGGGTACCAGGCCTCTGTCTCCACCCACCACCCCTCCTCTCCCTGACTCCTGGGTTCCTCTCATTAGCAGAGGGTCTTCTTGAAGTTGTCTCCCACTCATGGACCAGATAAAATGATTCGAAAACAAGCCAGGGCTGCCGCCCCTTATCTATCCTGACTCTCGGGACCCTACACCTGTTCCTTGGATCTGGCCGGTGCAGCAAGGCCCATTTTCTGCAACTCTGAGTCCCTGAGGGGCGAGGATTGGCTGACCTGGGCAGCCTGACCCGGCCGGCCAGCCCTTCCCAGGTGTGCCTGGGTTGAGGTCAATATAAACACCCCTCCAGGCAGCAAAAGCCTCTGCAGCTGTGCCTGACGCCATATTCTCTGCCCCGTCAGCAGTCTCGGGGTTGGGCTGGTGGGAGGGAGTAGGGCCCATGGCTCTATGAGTGGCCCAGTGTGACTGGGGCTCTGCTGGACTTTCTGCAGGAGTTGCCGGGCTGCCACCTGCTAAAGAAGAGGATGTGTCACCCATACTTGCTGCTGGAATTTCTCCCCGGGCAGAGGTGAGGAAGGAAAAAAGCAGTGGGGGCCGGGACAGGAGGGGTACCTCAGGCAGGGAAATGGAAAGCTTCCAGACGAGCGCCCGGGGCCAGGACCATCCTGGCTGGCCTGCAGGCACCAAGTCGGCCTGCGTGCTGTCGCTGGTGTGACTCCAAGCCCCTTCCTCTAGTTTTTAAAGTCTTTGCACACATTCAGGTGTTTTACCTGGGAAGGGTGGGAAAAGTTCAGCAGCAGCTGGCCTGGGGCTCAGCTCACGTTTACTCAGAGACGCCTCCTCACGGTCCCCCAGCTTTGCAATGAGGACGCTCCTCGTGTGGGGGCTGCTGGCTGCATGGGAGATGATTCCCCACCTGTGACCAACTTCAGAATTGTTTACCACTGGAGCAAGTGCCCTGATAGGGTTTTCCTCTGTATGACCAGTGGGTTCTGTTTTTTTTTTTTTTTTCTTTTTTGGTTCAAGGTAAGTTTTATTCCTCTTTTTGTATTTATGGATATAAGCATGGAAATAATTCATTCATATAAATACGTCTATGGGAAGGACAGAACTTTTTTTCTGTTTTATTTTTTTAAGTATTATTTATTTTTTAATTTTTGAATTTATTTTATTCATTTTTTTATACAGCAGGCTCTTATTGGTAACCTATTTTATACACATAAGTGTGTATATGTCAATCCCAGGCTCGCAATTCATCCCACCACCACCACCCTGCCACTTTCCCCCCTTGGTGTCCATACATTTGTTCTCTACATCTGTGTCTCTATTTCTGCCTTGCAAACCGGTTCATCTTTACCATTTTTCTAGGTTCCACATGTATGCGTTAATATACGATATTTGTTTTTCTCTTTCTGACTTACTTCACTCTGTATGACAGTCTCTAGATCTATCCACGTCTCTACAAATGACCCAATTTCATTCCTTTTTATGGCTGAGTAATATTCCATTTTATATATGTAGCACATCTTTTCTGTTCGTCTGTCTATGGGCATTTAGGTTGCTTCCATGACCTGGCTATTGTAAGCAGTGCTGCAATGAATATTGTGGTGAATATGTCTTTTTGAATTATGGTTTTCTCTGGGTATATGGCCAGTAGTGGGATTGCTGGGTCATATGGTAATTCTATTTTTAGTCTTTTAAGGAACCTCCATACTGTTCTCCATCGTGACTGTATCAATTTACATTCCCACAAATAGTGTAAGAGGGTTCCCTTTTCTCCACACCCTCTCCAGCATTTGTTGCTTGTAGATTTTCTGATGATGCCCATTCTAACTCGTGTGAGGCGATACCTCATTGTAGTTTTGGTTTATATTTCTCTAATAATTAGTGATGTTGAGCAGCTTTTCATGTGCTTCTTGGTCATCTGTATGTCTTCTTGGGACAAATGTCTATTTACGTCATCTGCCCATTTTTGGATTGGGTTGTTTGTTTTTTTACTGTTGAGCTGCATGAGCTGTTTATATACATTGGAGATTAATCCTTTGTCCATTGATTCGTTTGCAAATATTTTCTCCCATTGTGAGGGTTGTC
The DNA here is from genome assembly GCF_965194805.1 of Balaenoptera borealis. NCBI lineage: Eukaryota > Metazoa > Chordata > Mammalia > Artiodactyla > Balaenopteridae > Balaenoptera > Balaenoptera borealis. The sequence goes on from NW_028123050.1 coordinate 56,849, forward strand.
TTTTCGTCTTGTTTGTAGTTTCCTTTGCTTTGCAAAAGCTTTTAGGTTTCATTTGCTCCCATATGTTTATTTTTTTTTTTATTCCATTACTCTAGGAGGTGGATCAAAAAAGATCTTGCTGTGATTTATGTCAAAGAGTATTCTTCCTATGTTTTCCTCTAAGAGTTTTATAGTGTCCGGTCTTACATTTCGGTCTCTAATCCATTTTGAGTTTATTTTTTGTGTATGGTGTTAGGGAGTGTTCTAATTTCATTCTTTTACATGTAGCTGTCCATTTTTCCCAGCACCACTTATTGAAGAGACTGTCTTTTCTCCTTTGTATACCCTTGCCTCCTTTGTCATAGATTAGTGGGCCATAGGTGTGTAGGTTTATCTCTGGGCTTTTTTTTTTTCTTTTACATCTTTATTGGAGTATAATTGCTTTACACTTGTGTGTTAGTTTCTGCTGTATAAAAAAGTGAATCAGCTGTGCGTATACATATAACACCATATCCCCTCCCTCTTGCACCTCCCTCTCACTCCCTTATCCCACCCTTTTAGGTGGTCACAAAGCACAGAGCTGATCTCCCTGTGCTATGTGGCTGCTTCCCAGTAGCTATCAATTTTACATTTGGTAGTGTATATATGTCCATACCACTCTCTCACTTTGTCCCAGCTTACCCTTCCCTCTCCCCATGTCCTCAAGTCCTTTCTCTACGTCTGTGTCCTTAATCCTTTCCTGCCCCTAGGTTCTTCATAAACTTTTTTTTTAAGATTCCATATATATGTGTTAGCATACAGTATTTGTTTTTCTCTTTCTGACTTACTTCACTCTGTAGGACAGACTCTAGATCCATCCACCTCACTAAAAGTAACTCAATTTCGTTTCTTTTTATGGCTGAATAATGTTCCATTGTATATATGTGCCACATCTTCTTTATCCATTTATCTGTTGATGGACACTTAGGTTGCTTCCATGTCCTGGCTATTGTAAATAGAGCTACAGTGAACGTTGTGGTACATGACTCTTTTTGAATTATGGTTTTCTCAGGGTAAATGTCCAGGAGTGGGTTTGCTGGGTTGTATGGTAGTTCTATTTTTAGTTTTTAAGGAACCCCCATACCGTTCTCCCTAGTGGCTATATCAATTTACATTCCCACCAACAGTGCAAGAGGGTTCCCTTTTCTCCAATAAATGCCTCTCCAGCATTTATTGTTGGTAGATTTTTTGATGATGGCCATTCTGACTGGTGTGAGGTGATACCTCACTGTAGTTTTGATTTGCATTTCTCTAATGATTAGTGATGTTCAGCATCCTTTCATGTGTTTGTTGGCAACCTGTATATCTTCTTTGGAGAAATGTCTATTTAGGTCTTCTGCCCATTTTTGGATTGGGTTGTTTGGTTTTGTGATATTGAGCTACATGAGCTGCTTTTTGGAGATTAATCCTTTGCCATTTGCTTCATTTGAAAATATTTTCTCCCATTCTGATGGTTGTCTTTTCATCTTGCTTATGTTTTCCTTTGCTGTGCAAAAGAATTTATGTTTCATTCGGTCCCATTTTTTTATTTTTGTTTTTATTTCCATTTCTCTAGGAGGTGGGTCAAAAAGGATCTTGCTGTGATTTATGTCATAGACTGTTCTGCTTATGTTTTCCTCTAAGAGTTTTATAGTGGCTGGTCTTATATTTAGGTCTCTAATCCATTTTGAGTTTATTTTTGTGTATGGTGTTAGGGAGTGTACTAATTTCATTCTTTTACATGTAACTGTCCAGTTTTCCCAGCACCACTTGCTGAAGACACTGTCTTTTCTCCATTGTATACCCTTGCCTCCTTTGTCATAGATTAGTGAACCATAGGTACGTGGGTTTATCTCTGTGCTTTCTATCCTGTTCTATTGACCTATATTTCTGTTTTTGTGTCAGTACCATATTATCTTGATTACTGTAGCTTTGCAATATAGTCTGAAGTCTGGAAGTCTGATTCCTCCAGCTCTTTTTTTTCCCCCTCAAGACTGCTTTGGCTATCCAGGGTCTTTTGTGTCTCCCTACAAATTTTAAGATTTTTTTTTCTTGTTCTGTAGAAAATGCCAAAGGTATTTTGATCGGGATTGCATTGAATCTGTAGATTGCTTTGGGTAGTATAGTCATTTTCACAATATTGATTCTTCTAATCCGAGAACATGGTATATGTCTCCATCTGTTTATATCATCTTTGATTTCTTTCATCAGTGTCTTATAGTTTTCTGAGTACAGGTCTTTTACTTCCTTAGGTAGGTTTATTCCTAGGTATTTTATTCTTTTTGTTGCAGTGGTAATGGGATTGTTTCCTTAATTTCTCTTTCTGATCTTTCATTGTTAGTGTATAGGAATGCAAGCAATTTCTGTGCATTAATTTTGTATCCTGCAACTTTACCAAATTCATTGATTAGCTCCAGTGGTTTTCTGGTGGCATCTTTAGGATTCTCTATCTATGATATCATGTCATCTGCAAACAGTGACAATTTTACTTCTTCTTTTCCTTTTTGTATTCCTTTTATTTCTTTTTCTTCTCTGATTGCCATGGCTAGGACTTCCAAAACTATGTTGAATAGCAGTGGTGAGAGTGGACATCCTCGTCTTGTTCCTGATCTTAGAGGAAACGCTTTCAGTTTTTCACCATTGAGAATGCTGTTTGCTGTGGGTTTGTCATATATGGCCTTTATTATGTTGAGGTAGTTTCCCTCTAGGCCCACACTCTGCAGAGTTTTTATCGTAAATGAGTGTTGAATTTTCTCAAAATCTTTTCCTTCATCTATTGAGATGATCATATGCTTTTATTCTACAATTTGTTAATATGGTGTATCACATTGATTTGTGTATATTGAAGAATCCTTGCATCCCTGGGATAAACCCCACTTGATCATGGTGTATGATCCTTTTAATGTGTTGTTCGATTCTGTTTGCTAGTATTTTGTTGAGGATTTTTACATCTATATTCATCAGTGATATTGGTCTATAATTTTCTTTCCTTGTAGTATCTCTGTCTGATTTTGGTATCAGGGTGATGGTGGTCTCATAGAATGAGTTTGGGAGTGTTCCTTCCCCTGCAATTGTTTTGAAGAATTTGAGAAGGTTGGGTGTTAGCTCTTCTCTAAATGTTTGATAGAATTCACCTGTGATGCCATCTGGTTCTGGACTTTTGTTTGTTGGAAGATTTTTAATCACAGTTTCAATTTCATTGCTTGTGATAGGTTTGTTCATATTTTCTATTTCTTCCTGGTTCAGTCTTAGAAGGTTATCCCTTTCTAAGAATTTGTCCATTTCTTCCAGATTGTCCATTTTATTGGCCTAGAGTTGCTTGTAGTAGTCTCTTAGGATGCTTTGTATTCCTGTGGTGTCTGTTGTAACTTCTGCTTTTTCACTTCTAATTTTGTTGATTTGCGTCCTCTCCCTCTTTTTCTGGAGTCTGGCTAAAGGTTGATCATTTTTGCTTATCTTCTCAAAGAACCAGCTTTTAGTTTTATTGATCTTTGCTTTCGTTTTCTTTGTTTCTATTTCATTTATTTCTGCTCTGATCTTTATGATTTCTTTCCTTCTACTAACTTTGGGTTTTGTTCTTCTTTCTCTAGTTCCTCTAGGTGTAAGGTTAGATTGTTTATTTGAGATTTTTCTTGTTTCTTGAGGTAGGCTTGTATTGCTATAAACTTCCCTCTTAGAACTCCTTTTGCTGCATCCCATAGGTTTTGGATCATCGTGTTTTTGTTGTCATTTGTCTCTAGGTAGTTTTTGATTTCCTCTTTGATTTCTTCAGTGATCTCTTGGTTATTTAGTAACGTATTGTTTAGCCTCCATGTGTGTGTGTTTTTTACGGTTTTTTCCGTGTAATTGATTTCTAATCTCATAGCATTGTGGTCGGAACAGCTGCTTGATATGATTTCAGTTTTCTTAAATTTACTGAGGCTTTATCTGTGACCCAAGATGTGATCTATCCTGGAGAATGTTCCGTGTGCAGTTGAGAAGAACGTGTAATCTGCTGTTTTTGGATGGAATGTCCTATAAATATCAACTAACTCTATCTGGTCTATTGTGTCATTTAAAGCTTGTGTTTCCTTATTAATTTTCTGTCTGGCTGATCTCCACTGGTGTAAGTGAGCTGTTAAAGTCCCCCGCTATTATTGTGTTACTGTCGATTTCCTCTTTTATAGCTGTTAGCAGTTGCCTTATACATTGAGCTGCTCCTATTTTGGGTACATATATATTTATAATTGTTATATCTTCTTCTTGGATTGGTCCCCTGACCATTATGTAGTGTCTTTCCTTGTCTCTTGTAACATTCTTTATTTTAAAGTCTATTTTATCTGATATGAGTATTGCTACTCCAGCTTTCTTTTGATTTTCATTTGCATAGAATATATTTTTCCATCGCCTCACTTTGAGTCTGTATGTGTCCCTAGGTCTGAAATGGATCTCTTGTAGACAGCATATATATGGGTCTTGTTTTTGTATCCATTCAGCGAGCCTGTGTCTTTTGGTTGGAACATGTAGTGCATTCACGTTTAAGGTAATTATCGATATGTATGTTCCTACTACTATTTTCTTAATTGTTATGGGTTTGTCTTGGTGGGTCCTTTTCTTCTCTTGTGTTTCCCACTTAGAGAAGTTCCTTTAGCATTTGGTGTAGAGCTGGTTTCATGGTGCTGAATTCTCTTAGCTTTTGCTTGTCTGTAAGGCTTTTGATTTCTCCATCAAATCTGAATGAGCTCTTTACAGGGTGGAGTACTCTTGGTTGTAGGTTCTTCCCTTTCATCACTTTAAATTTATCATGCCACTTCCTTCTGGCTTGTAGATTTTCTGCTGAGAAATCAGTTGTTATCCTTATGGGAGTTCCCTTGTATGTTATTTGTCATTTTTCCCTCGCTGCTTTCAATCATTTTTCTTTGTCGTTAATTTTTGTCAATTTGATTGCTATGTGTCTTGTCATTTTTCTCCTTTGGTTTATCCTGCCTGGGACACTCTGTGCTTCTGGACTTGGGTGGCTATTTCTTTTCCCATGCTAGGGAAGTTTTTGACCATAATCTCTTCAAATATATTCTCGGGTCCTTTCTCTCTCTCTTCTCCTTCTGGGACCCCTATAATGCGAATGTTGTTGCGTTTAATGTTGTGCCAGAGGACTCTTGGGGTGTCTTCGTTTGTTTTCATTCTTTTTCTTTATTCTGTTCCATGGCAGTGATTTCCACCTTTCTGTCTTCCAGGTCACTTATCCGTTCTTCTGCCACAGTTATTCTGCTACTGATTCCTTCTAGTGTATTTTTCATTTCAGTTATTCCATTGTTCACCTCTGTTTGTTTGTTCTTTAATTCTTCTAGGTGTTTGTTCCTTAATTCTTCTAGGTCTTTGTTAAACATTTCTTGCATCTTCTCGATCTTTGCCTCCTTTCTTTTTCCAAGGTCTTGGCTCAACTTCACTATCATTATTCTGAATTCTTTTTCTGGAAGGTTCCCTATCTCCACCTCATTTCGTTTTTTTTCTGGGGTTTTATCTTGTTCCTTGATCTGGTATAAAGTCCTCTGCCTTTTCATTTTGTCTATCTTTCTGTGAATGTGGTTTTCCTTCCACAGGCTGCAGAATTGTAGTTCTTCTTGCTTCTGCTGTCTGCTCTCCGGTGGATGAGTCTATCTTAGAGGCTTGTGCAAGCTTCCTGATGGGAGGGACTGGTGGTGGGTAGAGCTGGGTGTTGCTTTGGTGGGCAGAGCTTTAATCCGCTTGTCTACGGATTAAATAAAACTTTAATAAAAAGTTTAATCCGCTTGTCTGCTGATGCATGGGGCTGGGTTCCCTCCCTGTTGGTTGTTTGGCCTGAGGCGACCCAGCCCTGGAGCCTACCTTGCTCTTGGTGGGGCTAATGGCGGACTCTGGGAGGGCTCACACCAAGGAGTATTTCCCAGAACTTCTGCTGCCAGTGTCGTTGTCCTCACGGTGAGCCACAGCCACAGCCACCACCTGCCTCTGCAGGAGACCCTCTAAAAGTAGCAGGTAGTTCTGGTCATTCTCCTACAGGGTCACTGCTCCTTCCCCTGGGTCCTGATGTGCACACTACTTTGTGTGTGCCCTCCAAGAGTGGAGTATCTGAGTGGAGTTGAGACTCTGAGACTCTGTGTGGAGTTGCACAGACTCTGGGTCCTGTGAAGCTTCGATGTTTTGTGATTCTAGAAATCCTATAGGAGACGGTCCACAGCAGGTGACGCTAATGTTGTCAGTAGAGGTGTTGAAGCCAAAGATCTGCAGTTCCAACTAGAGGTGCCGATGTACATACAGGACAAAATCATCTCGTGTGAATGTAGTTCAGGCATGTTTAAGATGAATGCAGTCATGTTAATGCCTACCATATTCTATCTTGAGCCTCTCCTCAGGGACCCCCTCCTCAGTTCCTGAGGCTCCTGTAAGTCATGTACAGGGGACTGGAGAGTGGGCTCTGTCCAGTCTGAGCCCTGAGTTACCCTGTGTGTATCTTAGGATACTTTGTATTTCTGTGGTGTCTGTTGTAACATCATCTCTTTCATTTCAGATTTATTTGGGCCCTCTCTTTTTAAAAAAACATACTACTGTTGTCTTTTATTCTCTACAGAAGCTTAATAAGTGTTTGATCTACTATCCTTACCCTATGTATACTTTTTGCAGTGAGATTTTTACTTTTCTTTGTTTCCTTGTTACTATCAATAATTAGTGAGACTTCTTTTAAGCTACCTTCAACATTGCTTATAAAGCTGCTTTATTAGTGATGACAGAGCCTTAATGGAAGTCATGTTCTGGTTGTAAATTAGAATGCAATGTGCCAGCAAATAGCCCCTTAAGTTTATGTCTCATTACTTCTTGTTCTTTTTTTAATTTAATTTTTATTTTTTGTCAGAGCAAATTTAATTAAAATGTTTTGTTTCTTCTAGGTGTGAAAGATGTGGTTCTTTTAAACATATACATATATCTATTCTTCTTTGGATCATTTTCCCATGTAGGTTATGACACGATGTTGAGTAGTCTTGTCTTGGTATTACGTAGGTCTTTGGTGATTACATATTTCACATGTGTTTCTATATCTATCTTAACCCCAATATCCTAATGTATCCAATCCTCACACCTTTCCATTTGGTGAACCATAAGTTTGTTTAATGAATCTGTGATTGCATTTCTCTGTGGAAATATCTTCATTGGTATCAATGTTTAGCTAAGACCTATAAGTGATATTATAGGATATGTGTCTTTTGCTTTCTGACTTAGTACAATTTGCCTGATTACCTCAAGAATCATACATGGTGCTGCAAATGGCACTGTTTCATTTTTTTCCCTGGCTAATATTCCATCTGTACGTGTACCAGTTCTTCTTTGGGCACGCACCTCTTGATGGACTTTCTGGTTGCCTCCATGTCTTGGCTATTGTAATACTGCTGCAATGCACATTTGCTTGTCTGTGTCTTTCCAGTTATGTCTTCTTATGTTATAGGCCAAGGAGTGGGCTTGCTGTATCATATGGTAGCTCAGTGTGTATGTTTTATAGGCACCACCATTCAGTTCTCATTAGTGGCTCTTTCCAGGTTACGTCCCACTTAAAATTGAGGGTATGCATTTCTCCAAAACACCTTCAATATTTATTGTTTGTAGTTTTCTTGCTGATGGTCATTCTAACAGGTGCGAGCTGATACCTATCTGTGATTGAATTTGCATGTGTCCCATAATCTGTTAAAACTGAGCTTTAAAGCATGCCCTTTTTATTTATCAAACTGTGATTACAGCTTAGTTCTTCAAAGTGTTTTCTTAAAGTAAGTGTCACATTTTGAAAATTTTTGGCCATTACCTCCCTCAAGACATTTTGAGGGCACGTTTCATTTATGGCCCTGAAGTACTTGTTCATATGAAGTGACCATTAGCACAGGTTTTAAAGCTGCTTTTGCAGGTAACGGCCAGAGGGTGGCAGTCTTTCTACGTTCCCAATCTGGTAAATAGGGAAAGAGACCTTCAGCCCCAAGAGTGTCCAGCTTTATTTCTCATCCAGCTGTGGGTCTAGATATGGTCACACCAGGTTGCATCACAGCCCCGGAACGAATTATGTAAAAATTTCTCCCTCTATCACTGTCTTTGTTTTTTGGGATTTTAAAGTAATTTATTTTTATAATGGGGTTTACCTGATTTTCACTGCTGTGTTTATGCCCCTTTACACCCACTTGATTCACTTACAGAGAGACATCAATACATAGGTTTTAAGATTATTACTAGTCAGATATATACTTGTTCGTTGAATAGGGGATGTTGCATCCACTTCACTGAGCAAGGAATAGGTCTTGTCTATTACATATTGGTTTTATGGATCGGTATTTGAGCTAATATGAAACCCTTGATTTATGCATCACCCAACCTCACCTTTCCCGTTAAGCAGCCATAGTGTGTTTTCTAAATGTGTGACTCTGTTCTGTTTTGTAATTCAGTTCAAGTGTAACGGTTTTTACATTCCCTCTATAAGTGATACCTTATGAGAAGTGTCCTTTTCTGTGTGACTTATTTCACTTAGAATCGTCGTACCTAAATCCACTCATCATGCTGCTACTAGCCTTATGACATTGATTTCATGGCTGAGTGATATTCCATTGTACATAAGGACCACAACTTCTTTATCCATTTTTCTCTTTCCTGGGATATTTAAGTTGGAATGAAGTGGAGGTCCTTGTCAACAGAGCAGCCCTAAACTTTGGGGTGCTTGTGTCTTGCTGATTTTTCATTTTCCCAATTTATACCCCCATGAGTGGAAGTGCCCTATGCTCTCTAAGCTGTGTTTTTTAGATGTTTCAGGACACACCGTACATTTCTCCAGAGTGGTTGTTGGCAATTTACATCCCGCCCATCAGTGTAGCAAGGCTCCCATTTCTCCATGGCCTGTTATGCATTTCTGGTTTTGACACGTTTTTCAGCATGGCCCTTTTGACCGATGGGAAGCGAGACTTCTTTGTAGCGCTGATTTGCTTTTCCAGGTTGCTTGGTTGGCCAAAAAGGGCGTATGCGTTTTTTCCTGAATATATTCAGGAAAAAACGCATACGCCCTTTTTGGCCAAGGGCATCATTGTCAACGTTTTCCCGCTTTTCATGTGCTTTAAAGGCGATTCGACTCTACCTCCTGAAATCTGTTTCCTGCAATTCTGCCTTGATTTCAAATCCTCTTCTTTGCCTTCCCTCAATATATTTGTGGACGAGAGTTATCATTTATAACTCTGCAGGTTTGTGAATTGCAGTGCCCTGAAGCTCCATTTTACAACTCGCTTTTTTGGGAGCTGGCCGCAAAAGCGCAGGATGGCTTCAGGCCCTGTTCTGGTTCCGGGGTCCGGGTGAGCCTGTGGTTAATTCTTCTTCCTGATGGGAAAATAGAGTGACCTGTGCCTGTCACAACACCAAGAGCTAGTCTCTCACTGGTTCCCCGTCTACCCGTTCAACCTCAGGACTAATTGCAACCTGTACGGAACAGGAGGTTAAAGGTGCTGATGCTCCAAGTAGGGAGATTGTTAGTAAAGCGGCTGGAATGGCGAACCCGGGCACAAGGAGAAGAGAAATGAGGTGCGTTTTAGAAACCTTTCCCCATCACATGATGTACCATCTTTTTGTTTTCTCATGCATGTTTTCGATGTAGGAAGATGCCCTTGAACCTGGACATTTGGGACCCATGCGATGGGTACCACGCAGTATTACTTTAAAGGGTCTGCGTTTGCTCACCCAACCTCACCAAACCTCTCAGCCCCAAGAGTGTCCACCCTTATGTCTCATCCAGCTGTGGGTCTAGATATGGTCAATCCAGGTTGCATCACATCCCCTGATCGCATTGTTTAGGAATTTCGCTCTCTTTCACTGTCTTTGTTTCATGGGTTTTTCAAAGTAATTTATTTTTATAATGGGGTTTAGCTGCTTTTCCCTGCTGTGTTTATGCCACTTTACACCCACTTGACACACTAACAGAGAGATATCAATACATAGGTTTTAAGATTATTACTAGTCAGATATATTCTTGTGCGGTGAATAGGGCGTGTTGAGTCCAGTTCTCTGAGCAAGGAGTAGGTCTTGTCTATTACATATTGGGTTTATGGAACGGTATCTGAGCTAATTTGAAACCCTTGGTTTATGTATCACCCCACCTCACCTTTCCCGTTAAGCAGCCATAGTGTGTTTTCTGCACGTGTGACTGTGTTCTGTTTTGTAATTCAGTTCAAGTGTAACGGATTTTACATTCCCTCTATAAGTGATACCTTATGAGAAGTGTCCTTTGCTGTGTGACTTATTTCACTTAGAATTGTCGTACCTAAATCCACTCATCATGCTGCTACTAGCCTTATGACATTGATTTCATGGCTGAGTGATATTCCATTGTACATAAGGGCCACAACTTCTTTATTCATTTTTCTCTTTCCTGGGATATTTAAGGTGGAATGAAGTGGAAGTCCTTGTCACCAGAGCAGCCCTAAACTTTGGGGTGCTTGTGTCTTGCTGATTTTTCATTTTCCCAATTTATACCCCCATGAGTGGAAGTGCCCTATGCTCTCTAAGCTGTGTTTTTTAGATGTTTCAGGACTCACCGTACACTTCTCCAGAGTGTCTGTTGGCAATTTACATCCCGCCCATCAGTGTAGCAAGGCTCTCATTTCTCCATGGCCTGTCCTGCATTTCTGGTTTTGACACATTTTTCAGCATGGCCCTTTTGACCGATGGGTAGCGAGTCTTCTTTGTAGCCCTGATTTGCCTTTCCAGGTTGCTTGGTTGGCCAAATAGGGTGTATGCGTTTTTTCCTGAATATATTCAGGAAAAAACGCATACGCCCTTTTTGGCCAAGGGCATCATTGTCAACGTTTTGCCGCTTTTCATGTGCTTTAAAGGCGATTCGAATCTACCTCCTGAAATCTGTTTCCTGCAATTCTGCCTTGATTTCAAATCCTCTTCTTTGCCTTCCCTCAATATATTTGTGGACGAGAGTTATCATTTATAACTCTGCAGGTTTGTGAATTGCAGTGCCCTGAAGCTCCATTTTACAACTCGCTTTTTTGGGAGCTGGCCGCAAAAGCGCATGATGGTTTCACGCCCTGTTCTGGTTCCGGGGGGCAGGCTGAGCCTGTGGTTAATTCTTCTTCCTGATTGGAAAATAGAGTGACCTGTGCCTGTGTCCACACCAAGAGCTAGTCTCTCATTGGTTCCCCGTCTTCCCGTTCATCCTCAGGACAAATTGCAACCTGTACGGAACAGGAGGTTAAAGGTGCTGATGCTCCAAGTAGGGAGATTGCTAGTAAAGTGGCTGGAATGGGGAACCCGGGCACAAGGAGATGAGAAATGAGGTGCGTTTTAGAAACCTTTCCCCATCACACGGTGTACCATCCTCTAGGATTCTCATGCATGTTTTCGATGTAGGAAGATGCCCTTGAACCTGAAGATTTGGGACCCATGGGACGGGTACCACGCAGTATTACTTTAAAGGGTCGGCGTTTGCTCACCCAACCTCACCAAACCTCTCAGCCCCAAGAGTGTCCACCCTTATGTCTCATCCAGCTATGGGTCTAGATATGGTCAATCCAAGTTGCATCACAGCCCCTGAAAGCATTGTGTAAGAATTTCTCTCTCTTTCACTGTCTTTGTTTCATGGGTGTTTCAAAGTAATTTATTTTTATAATGGGGTTTAGCTGCTTTTCACTGCTGTGTTTATGCCGCTTTACACCCACTTGACACACTAACAGAGAGATATCAATACATAGGTTTTAAGATTATTACTAGTCAGATATATTCTTGTGTGGTGAATAGGGCGTGTTGAGTCCAGTTCTCTGAGCAAGGAGTAGGTCTTGTCTATTACATATTGGGTTTCTGGAACGGTATATGAGCTAATTTGAAACCCTTGTTTTATGTATCACCCCACCTCACCTTTCCCGTTAAGCAGCCATAGTGTGTTTTCTGCATGTGTGACTCTGTTCTGTTTTGTAATTCAGTTCAAGTGTAACGGATTTTACATTCCCTCTATAAGTGATACCTTATGGGAAGTGTCCTTTGCTGTGTGACTTATTTCACTTAGAATTGTCGTACCTAAATCCACTCATCATGCTGCTACTAGCCTTATGACATTGATTTCATGGCTGAGTGATATTCCATTGTACATAAGGACCACAACTTCTTTATCCATTTTTCTCTTTCCTGGGATATTTAAGGTGGAAAGAAGTGGAGGTCCTTGTCAACAGAGCATCCCTAAACTTTGGGGTGCTTGTGTCTTGCTGATTTTTAATTTTCCCAATTTATACCCCCATGAGTGGAAGTGCCCTATGCTCTCTAAGCTGTGTTTTTTAGATGTTTCAGGACTCACCGTACACTTCTCCAGAGGGGCTGTTGCCAATTTACATCCCGCCCATCAGAGTAGCAAGGCTCCCATTTCTCCATGGCCTGTCCTGCATTTCTGGTTTTGACACGTTTTTCAGCATGGCCCTTTTGACCGATGGGTAGCGAGTCTTCTTTGTAGCCCTGATTTGCCTTTCCAGGTTGCTTGGTTGGCCAAAAAGGGCGTATGCGTTTTTTCCTGAATATATTCAGGAAAAAACGCATACGCCCTTTTTGGCCAAGGGCATCTTTCTCAACGTTTTGCCGCTTTTCATGTGCTTTAAAGGCGATTCGAATCTACCTCCTGAAATCTGTTTCCTGCAATTCTGCCTTGATTTCAAATCCTCTGCTTTGCCTTCCCTCAATATATTTGTGGACGAGAGTTATCATTTATAACTCTGCAGGTTTGTGAATTGCAGTGCCCTGAACCTCCATTTTACAACTCGCTGTTTTGGGAGCTGGCCGTAAAAGCGCATGATGGATTCCCGCCCTGTTCTTGTTCCGGGGGGCAGGCTGAGCCTGTGGTTAATTCTTCTTCCTGATGGGAAAATAGAGTGACCTGTGCATGTGTCCACACCAAGAGCTAGTCTCTCATTGGTTCCCCGTCTTCCCGTTCATCCTCAGGACAAATTGCAACCTGTACGGAACAGGAGGTTAAAGGTGCTGATGCTCCAAGTAGGGAGATTGCTAGTAAAGCGGCTGGAATGGCGAACCCGGGCACAAGGAGATGAGAAATGAGGTTCGTTTTAGAAACCTTTCCCCATCACACGGTGTACCATCTTCTGGGTTTCTCATGCATGTTTTCGATGTAGGAAGATGCCCTTGAACCTGGAGATTTGGATCCCATGGGACGGGTACTACGCAGTATTACTTTAAAGGGTCTGCGTTTGCTCACCCAACCTCACCAAACCTCTCAGCCCCAAGAGTGTCCACCCTTATGTCTCATCCAGCTGTGGGTCTAGATATGGTCCATCTAGGTTGCATCACAGCCCTTGAATGCATTGTGTAAGAATTTCTCTCTCTTTCACTGTGTTTGTTTCATGGGTTTTTCAAAATAATTTATTTTTATAATGGGGTTTAGCTGCTTTTCACTGCTGTGTTTATGCCGCTTTACACCCACTTGACACACTAACAGAGAGATATCAATACATAGGTTTTAAGATTATTCCTAGTCAGATATATTCTCGTGCGGTGAATAGGGCGTGTTGAGTCCAGTTCTCTGAGCAAGGAGTAGGTCTTGTCTATTACATATTGGGTTTATGGAACGGTATCTGAGCTAATTTGAAACCCTTGTTTTATGTATCACCCCACCTCACCTTTCCCGTTAAGCAGCCATAGTGTGTTTTCTGCATGTGTGACTCTGTTCTGTTTTGTAATTCAGTTCAAGTGTAACGGTTTTTACATTCCCTCTATAAGTGATACCTTATGAGAAGTGTCCTTTTCTGTGTGACTTATTTCACTTAGAATCGTCGTACCTAAATCCACTCATCATGCTGCTACTAGCCTTATGACATTGATTTCATGGCTGAGTGATATTCCATTGTACATAAGGACCACAACTTCTTTATCCATTTTTCTCTTTCCTGGTATATTTAAGGTGGAATGAAGTGGAGGTCCTTGTCAACAGAGCAGCCCTAAACTTTGGGGTGCTTGTGTCTTGCTGATTTTTCATTTTCCCAATTTATACCCCCATGAGTGGAAGTGCCCTATGCTCTCTAAGCTGTGTTTTTTAGATGTTTCAGGACTCACCGTACACTCCTGAAGAGTGGCTGTTGGCAATTTACATCCCGCCCATCAGTGTAGCAAGGCTCCCATTTCTCCATGGCCTGTCCTGCATTTCTGGTTTTGACACGTTTTTCAGCATGGCCCTTTTGACCGATGGGTAGCGAGTCTTCTTTGTAGCGCTGATTTGCCTTTCTAGATTGCTTGGTTGGCCAAAAAGGGCGTATGCGTTTTTTCCTGAATATATTCAGGAAAAAACGCATACGCCCTTTTTGGCCAAGGGCATCATTGTCAACGTTTTGCCGCTTTTCATGTGCTTTAAAGGCGATTCGAATCTACCTCCTGAAATCTGTTTCCTGCAATTCTGCCTTGATTTCAAATCCTCTTCTTTGCCTTCCCTCAATATATTTGTGGACGAGAGTTATCATTTATAACTCTGCAGGTTTATGAATTGCAGTGCCCTGAACCTCCATTTTACAACTCGCTTTTTTGGGATCTGGCCGCAAAAGTGCATGATGGATTCACGCCCTGTTCTTGTTCCGGGGGGCAGGCTGAGCCTGTGGTTAATTCTTATTCCTGATGGGAAAATAGAGTGACCTGTGCCTGTGTCCACACCAAGAGCTAGTCTCTCATTGGTTCCCCATCTTCCCGTTCATCCTCAGGACAAATTGCAACCTGTACGGAACAGGAGGTTAAAGGTGCTGATGCTCCAAGTAGGGAGATTGCTAGTAAAGTGGCTGGAATGGGGAACCCGGGCACAAGGGGATGAGAAATGAGGTTCGTTTTAGAAACCTTTCCCCATCACATGGTGTACCATCTTCTGGGTTTCTCATGCATGTTTTCGATGCAGGAAGATGCCCTTGAACCTGGAGATTTGGGACACATTGGACGGGTACCACGCAGTATTAATTTAAAGGGTCTGCGTTTGCTCACCCAACCTCACCAAACCTCTCAGCCCCAAGAGTGTCCACCCTTATGTCTCATCCAGCTGTGGGTCTAGATATGGTCAATCCAGGTTGCATCACAGCCCCTGAACGCATTGTGTAAGAATTTCGCTCTCTTTCACTGTCTTTGTTTCATGGGTTTTTCAAAGTAATTTATTTTTATAATGGGGTTTAGCTGCTTTTCACTGCTGTGTTTATGCCACTTTACACCCACTTGACACACTAATAGAGAGATATCAATACATAGGTTTTAAGATTATTACTAGTCATATATATTCTTGTGCGGTGAATAGGGAGTGTTGAGTCCAGTTCTCTGAGCAAGGAGTAGGTCTTGTCTATTACATATTGGGTTTATGGAACGGTATCTTAGCTAATTTGAAACCCTTGTTTTATGTATCACCCCACCTCACCTTTCCCGTTAAGCAGCCATAGTGTGTTTTCTGCATGTGTGACTCTGTTCTGTTTTGTAATTCAGTTCAAGTGTAACGGTTTTTACATTCCCTGTATAAGTGATACCTTATGAGAAGTGTCCTTTTCTGTGTGACTTATTTCACTTAGAATCGTTGTACCTAAATCCACTCATCATGCTGCTACTAGCCTTATGACATTGATTTCCTGGCTGAGTGATATTCCATTGTACATAAGGACCAAAACTTCTTTATCCATTTTTCTCTTTCCTGGGATATTTAAGGTGGAATGAAGTGGAGGTCCTGGTCAACAGAGCAGCCCTAAACTTTGGGGTGCTTGTGTCTTGCTGATTTTTCATTTTCCCAATTTATACCCCCATGAGTGGAAGTGCCCTATGCTCTCTAAGCTGTGTTTTTTAGATGTTTCAGGACTCACTGTACACTTCTCCAGAGTGGCTGTTGGCAATTTACATCCCGCCCATCAGTGTAGCAAGGCTCTCATTTCTCCATGGCCTGTCCTGCATTTCTGGTTTTGACACGTTTTTCAGCATGGCCCTTTTGACCGATGGGTAGCGAGTCTTCTTTGTAGCCCTGATTTGCCTTTCCAGGTTGCTTGGTTGGCCAAAAAGGGCGTATGCGTTTTTTCCTGAATATATTCAGGAAAAAACGCATACGCCCTTTTTGGCCAAGGGCATCATTGTCAACGTTTTGCCGCTTTTCATGTGCTTTAAAGGCGATTCGACTCTACCTCCTGAAATCTGTTTCCTGCAATTCTGCCTTGATTTCAAATCCTCTTCTTTGCCTTCCCTCAATATATTTGTGGACGAGAGTTATCATTTATAACTCTGCAGGTTTGTGAATTGCAGTGCCCTGAACTTCCATTTTACAACTCGCTTTTTTGTGAGCTGGCCGCAAAAGTGCATGATGGTTTCACGCCCTGTTCTTGTTCCGGGGGGCAGGCTGAGCCTGTGGTTAATTCTTCTTCCTGATGGGAAAATAGAGTGACCTGTGCCTGTGTCCACACCAAGAGCTAGTCTCTCATTGGTTCCCCGTCTTCCCGTTCATCCTCAGGACAAATAGCAACCTGTACGGAACAGGAGGTTAAAGGTGCTGATGCTCCAAGTAGGGAGATTGCTAGTAAAGCGGCTGGAATGGTGAACGCAGGCACAAGGAGATGAGAAATGAGGTGCGTTTTAGAAATCTTTCCCCATAACATGGTGTACCATCTTTTTGTTTTCTCCTGCATGTTTTCGATGTAGGAAGATGCCCTTGAACCTGGAGATTTGCGACCCATGCGATGGGTACCACGCAGTATTACTTTAAAGGGTCTGCGTTTGCTCACCCAACCTCACCAAACCTCTCAGCCCCAAGAGTGTCCACCCTTATGTCTCATCCAGCTGTGGGTCTAGATATGGTCAATCCAGGTTGCATCACAGCCCCTGAACGCATTGTGTAAGAATTTCTCTCTCTTTCACTGTCTTTGTTTCATGGGTTTTTCGAAGTAATTTATTTTTATAATGGGGTTTAGCTGCTTTTCACTGCTGTGTTTATGCCGCTTTACACCCACTTGACACACTAACAGAGAGATATCAATACATAGGTTTTAAGCTTATTAGTAGTCAGATAGATTCTTGTGCGGTGAATAGGGCGTGTTGAGTCCAGTTCTCTGAGCAAGGAGTAGGTCTTTTCTATTACATATTGGGTTTATGGAACGGTATCTGAGCTAATTTGAAACCCTTGTTTTATGTATCACCCCACCTCACCTTTCCCGTTAAGCAGACATAGTGTGTTTTCTGCATGTGTGACTCTGTTCTGTTTTGTAATTCAGTTCAAGTGTAACGGTTTTTACATTCCCTCTATAAGTGATACCTTATGAGAAGTGTCCTTTTCTGTGTGACTTATTTCACTTAGAATCGTCGTACCTAAATCCACTCATCATGCTGCTACTAGCCTTATGACATTGATTTCATGGCTGAGTGATATTCCATTGTACATAAGGACCACAACTTCTTTATCCATTTTTCTCTTTCCTGGGATATTTAAGGTGGAAGGAAGTGGAGGTCCTTGTCAACAGAGCAGCCCTAAACTTTGGGGTGCTTGTGTCTTGCTGAGTTTTCATTTTCCCAATTTATACCCCCATGAGTGGAAGTGCCCTATGCTCTCTAAGCTGTGTTTTTTAGGTGTTTCAGGACACACCGTACACTTCTTCAGAGTGGCTGTTGGCAATTTACATCCCGCCCATCAGTGTAGCAAGGCTCCCATTTCTCCATGGCCTGTCCTGCATTTCTGGTTTTGACACGTTTTTCAGCATGGCCCTTTTGACCGATGGGTAGCGAGTCTTCTTTGTAGCCCTGATTTGCCTTTCCAGGTTGCTTGGTTGGCCAAAAAGGGCGTATGCGTTTTTTCCTGAATATATTCAGGAAAAAACGCATACGCCCTTTTTGGCCAAGGGCATCATTGTCAACCTTTTGCCGCTTTTCATGTGCTTTAAAGGCGATTCGAATCTACCTCCTGAAATCTGTTTCCTGCAATTCTGCCTTGATTTCAAATCCTCTTCTTTGCCTTCCCTCAATATATTTGTGGACGAGAGTTATCATTTATAACTCTGTAGGTTTGTGAATTGCAGTGCCCTGAACCTCCATTTTACAACTCGCTTTTTTGGGATCTGGCCGCAAAAGCGCATGATGGATTCACGCCCTGTTCTTGTTCCGGGGGGCAGGCTGAGCCTGTGGTTAATTCTTATTCCTGATGGGAAAATAGAGTGACCTGTGCCTGTGTCCACACCAAGAGCTAGTCTCTCATTGGTTCCCCATCTTCCCGTTCATCCTCAGGACAAATTGCAACCTGTACGGAACAGGAGGTTAAAGGTGCTGATGCTCCAAGTAGGGAGATTGCTAGTAAAGTGGCTGGAATGGGGAACCCGGGCACAAGGGGATGAGAAATGAGGTTCGTTTTAGAAACCTTTCCCCATCACATGGTGTACCATCTTCTGGGTTTCTCATGCATGTTTTCGATGCAGGAAGATGCCCTTGAACCTGGAGATTTGCGACCCATGCGATGGGTACCACGCAGTATTACTTTAAAGGGTCTGCGTTTGCTCACCCAACCTCACCAAACCTCTCAGCCCCAAGAGTGTCCACCCTTATGTCTCATCCAGCTGTGGGTCTAGATATGGTCAATCCAGGTTGCATCACAGCCCCTGAACGCATTGTGTAAGAATTTCGCTCTCTTTCACTGTCTTTGTTTCATGGGTTTTTCAAAGTAATTTATTTTTATAATGGGGTTTAGCTGCTTTTCACTGCTGTGTTTATGCCACTTTACACCCACTTGACACACTAATAGAGAGATATCAATACATAGGTTTTAAGATTATTACTAGTCATATATATTCTTGTGCGGTGAATAGGGAGTGTTGAGTCCAGTTCTCTGAGCAAGGAGTAGGTCTTGTCTATTACATATTGGGTTTATGGAACGGTATCTTAGCTAATTTGAAACCCTTGTTTTATGTATCACCCCACCTCACCTTTCCCGTTAAGCAGCCATAGTGTGTTTTCTGCATGTGTGACTCTGTTCTGTTTTGTAATTCAGTTCAAGTGTAACGGTTTTTACATTCCCTGTATAAGTGATACCTTATGAGAAGTGTCCTTTTCTGTGTGACTTATTTCACTTAGAATCGTTGTACCTAAATCCACTCATCATGCTGCTACTAGCCTTATGACATTGATTTCCTGGCTGAGTGATATTCCATTGTACATAAGGACCAAAATTTCTTTATCCATTTTTCTCTTTCCTGGGATATTTAAGGTGGAATGAAGTGGAGGTCCTGGTCAACAGAGCAGCCCTAAACTTTGGGGTGCTTGTGTCTTGCTGATTTTTCATTTTCCCAATTTATACCCCCATGAGTGGAAGTGCCCTATGCTCTCTAAGCTGTGTTTTTTAGATGTTTCAGGACTCACTGTACACTTCTCCAGAGTGGCTGTTGGCAATTTACATCCCGCCCATCAGTGTAGCAAGGCTCTCATTTCTCCATGGCCTGTCCTGCATTTCTGGTTTTGACACGTTTTTCAGCATGGCCCTTTTGACCGATGGGTAGCGAGTCTTCTTTGTAGCCCTGATTTGCCTTTCCAGGTTGCTTGGTTGGCCAAAAAGGGCGTATGCGTTTTTTCCTGAATATATTCAGGAAAAAACGCATACGCCCTTTTTGGCCAAGGGCATCATTGTCAACGTTTTGCCGCTTTTCATGTGCTTTAAAGGCGATTCGACTCTACCTCCTGAAATCTGTTTCCTGCAATTCTGCCTTGATTTCAAATCCTCTTCTTTGCCTTCCCTCAATATATTTGTGGACGAGAGTTATCATTTATAACTCTGCAGGTTTGTGAATTGCAGTGCCCTGAACTTCCATTTTACAACTCGCTTTTTTGTGAGCTGGCCGCAAAAGTGCATGATGGTTTCACGCCCTGTTCTTGTTCCGGGGGGCAGGCTGAGCCTGTGGTTAATTCTTCTTCCTGATGGGAAAATAGAGTGACCTGTGCCTGTGTCCACACCAAGAGCTAGTCTCTCATTGGTTCCCCGTCTTCCCGTTCATCCTCAGGACAAATAGCAACCTGTACGGAACAGGAGGTTAAAGGTGCTGATGCTCCAAGTAGGGAGATTGCTAGTAAAGCGGCTGGAATGGTGAACGCAGGCACAAGGAGATGAGAAATGAGGTGCGTTTTAGAAATCTTTCCCCATAACATGGTGTACCATCTTTTTGTTTTCTCCTGCATGTTTTCGATGTAGGAAGATGCCCTTGAACCTGGAGATTTGCGACCCATGCGATGGGTACCACGCAGTATTACTTTAAAGGGTCTGCGTTTGCTCACCCAACCTCACCAAACCTCTCAGCCCCAAGAGTGTCCACCCTTATGTCTCATCCAGCTGTGGGTCTAGATATGGTCAATCCAGGTTGCATCACAGCCCCTGAACGCATTGTGTAAGAATTTCTCTCTCTTTCACTGTCTTTGTTTCATGGGTTTTTCGAAGTAATTTATTTTTATAATGGGGTTTAGCTGCTTTTCACTGCTGTGTTTATGCCGCTTTACACCCACTTGACACACTAACAGAGAGATATCAATACATAGGTTTTAAGCTTATTAGTAGTCAGATAGATTCTTGTGCGGTGAATAGGGCGTGTTGAGTCCAGTTCTCTGAGCAAGGAGTAGGTCTTGTCTATTACATATTGGGTTTATGGAACGGTATCTGAGCTAATTTGAAACCCTTGTTTTATGTATCACCCCACCTCACCTTTCCCGTTAAGCAGACATAGTGTGTTTTCTGCATGTGTGACTCTGTTCTGTTTTGTAATTCAGTTCAAGTGTAACGGTTTTTACATTCCCTCTATAAGTGATACCTTATGAGAAGTGTCCTTTTCTGTGTGACTTATTTCACTTAGAATCGTCGTACCTAAATCCACTCATCATGCTGCTACTAGCCTTATGACATTGATTTCATGGCTGAGTGATATTCCATTGTACATAAGGACCACAACTTCTTTATCCATTTTTCTCTTTCCTGGGATATTTAAGGTGGAAGGAAGTGGAGGTCCTTGTCAACAGAGCAGCCCTAAACTTTGGGGTGCTTGTGTCTTGCTGAGTTTTCATTTTCCCAATTTATACCCCCATGAGTGGAAGTGCCCTATGCTCTCTAAGCTGTGTTTTTTAGGTGTTTCAGGACACACCGTACACTTCTTCAGAGTGGCTGTTGGCAATTTACATCCCGCCCATCAGTGTAGCAAGGCTCCCATTTCTCCATGGCCTGTCCTGCATTTCTGGTTTTGACACGTTTTTCAGCATGGCCCTTTTGACCGATGGGTAGCGAGTCTTCTTTGTAGCCCTGATTTGCCTTTCCAGGTTGCTTGGTTGGCCAAAAAGGGCGTATGCGTTTTTTCCTGAATATATTCAGGAAAAAACGCATACGCCCTTTTTGGCCAAGGGCATCATTGTCAACCTTTTGCCGCTTTTCATGTGCTTTAAAGGCGATTCGAATCTACCTCCTGAAATCTGTTTCCTGCAATTCTGCCTTGATTTCAAATCCTCTTCTTTGCCTTCCCTCAATATATTTGTGGACGAGAGTTATCATTTATAACTCTGTAGGTTTGTGAATTGCAGTGCCCTGAACCTCCATTTTACAACTCGCTTTTTTGGGATCTGGCCGCAAAAGCGCATGATGGATTCACGCCCTGTTCTTGTTCCGGGGGGCAGGCTGAGCCTGTGGTTAATTCTTATTCCTGATGGGAAAATAGAGTGACCTGTGCCTGTGTCCACACCAAGAGCTAGTCTCTCATTGGTTCCCCATCTTCCCGTTCATCCTCAGGACAAATTGCAACCTGTACGGAACAGGAGGTTAAAGGTGCTGATGCTCCAAGTAGGGAGATTGCTAGTAAAGTGGCTGGAATGGGGAACCCGGGCACAAGGGGATGAGAAATGAGGTTCGTTTTAGAAACCTTTCCCCATCACATGGTGTACCATCTTCTGGGTTTCTCATGCATGTTTTCGATGCAGGAAGATGCCCTTGAACCTGGAGATTTGCGACCCATGCGATGGGTACCACGCAGTATTACTTTAAAGGGTCTGCGTTTGCTCACCCAACCTCACCAAACCTCTCAGCCCCAAGAGTGTCCACCCTTATGTCTCATCCAGCTGTGGGTCTAGATATGGTCAATCCAGGTTGCATCACAGCCCCTGAACGCATTGTGTAAGAATTTCGCTCTCTTTCACTGTCTTTGTTTCATGGGTTTTTCAAAGTAATTTATTTTTATAATGGGGTTTAGCTGCTTTTCACTGCTGTGTTTATGCCACTTTACACCCACTTGACACACTAATAGAGAGATATCAATACATAGGTTTTAAGATTATTACTAGTCATATATATTCTTGTGCGGTGAATAGGGAGTGTTGAGTCCAGTTCTCTGAGCAAGGAGTAGGTCTTGTCTATTACATATTGGGTTTATGGAACGGTATCTTAGCTAATTTGAAACCCTTGTTTTATGTATCACCCCACCTCACCTTTCCCGTTAAGCAGCCATAGTGTGTTTTCTGCATGTGTGACTCTGTTCTGTTTTGTAATTCAGTTCAAGTGTAACGGTTTTTACATTCCCTGTATAAGTGATACCTTATGAGAAGTGTCCTTTTCTGTGTGACTTATTTCACTTAGAATCGTTGTACCTAAATCCACTCATCATGCTGCTACTAGCCTTATGACATTGATTTCCTGGCTGAGTGATATTCCATTGTACATAAGGACCAAAATTTCTTTATCCATTTTTCTCTTTCCTGGGATATTTAAGGTGGAATGAAGTGGAGGTCCTGGTCAACAGAGCAGCCCTAAACTTTGGGGTGCTTGTGTCTTGCTGATTTTTCATTTTCCCAATTTATACCCCCATGAGTGGAAGTGCCCTATGCTCTCTAAGCTGTGTTTTTTAGATGTTTCAGGACTCACTGTACACTTCTCCAGAGTGGCTGTTGGCAATTTACATCCCGCCCATCAGTGTAGCAAGGCTCTCATTTCTCCATGGCCTGTCCTGCATTTCTGGTTTTGACACGTTTTTCAGCATGGCCCTTTTGACCGATGGGTAGCGAGTCTTCTTTGTAGCCCTGATTTGCCTTTCCAGGTTGCTTGGTTGGCCAAAAAGGGCGTATGCGTTTTTTCCTGAATATATTCAGGAAAAAACGCATACGCCCTTTTTGGCCAAGGGCATCATTGTCAACGTTTTGCCGCTTTTCATGTGCTTTAAAGGCGATTCGACTCTACCTCCTGAAATCTGTTTCCTGCAATTCTGCCTTGATTTCAAATCCTCTTCTTTGCCTTCCCTCAATATATTTGTGGACGAGAGTTATCATTTATAACTCTGCAGGTTTGTGAATTGCAGTGCCCTGAACTTCCATTTTACAACTCGCTTTTTTGTGAGCTGGCCGCAAAAGTGCATGATGGTTTCACGCCCTGTTCTTGTTCCGGGGGGCAGGCTGAGCCTGTGGTTAATTCTTCTTCCTGATGGGAAAATAGAGTGACCTGTGCCTGTGTCCACACCAAGAGCTAGTCTCTCATTGGTTCCCCGTCTTCCCGTTCATCCTCAGGACAAATAGCAACCTGTACGGAACAGGAGGTTAAAGGTGCTGATGCTCCAAGTAGGGAGATTGCTAGTAAAGCGGCTGGAATGGTGAACGCAGGCACAAGGAGATGAGAAATGAGGTGCGTTTTAGAAATCTTTCCCCATAACATGGTGTACCATCTTTTTGTTTTCTCCTGCATGTTTTCGATGTAGGAAGATGCCCTTGAACCTGGAGATTTGCGACCCATGCGATGGGTACCACGCAGTATTACTTTAAAGGGTCTGCGTTTGCTCACCCAACCTCACCAAACCTCTCAGCCCCAAGAGTGTCCACCCTTATGTCTCATCCAGCTGTGGGTCTAGATATGGTCAATCCAGGTTGCATCACAGCCCCTGAACGCATTGTGTAAGAATTTCTCTCTCTTTCACTGTCTTTGTTTCATGGGTTTTTCGAAGTAATTTATTTTTATAATGGGGTTTAGCTGCTTTTCACTGCTGTGTTTATGCCGCTTTACACCCACTTGACACACTAACAGAGAGATATCAATACATAGGTTTTAAGCTTATTACTAGTCAGATAGATTCTTGTGCGGTGAATAGGGCGTGTTGAGTCCAGTTCTCTGAGCAAGGAGTAGGTCTTGTCTATTACATATTGGGTTTATGGAACGGTATCTGAGCTAATTTGAAACCCTTGTTTTATGTATCACCCCACCTCACCTTTCCTGTTAAGCAGACATAGTGTGTTTTCTGCATGTGTGACTCTGTTCTGTTTTGTAATTCAGTTCAAGTGTAACGGTTTTTACATTCCCTCTATAAGTGATACCTTATGAGAAGTGTCCTTTTCTGTGTGACTTATTTCACTTAGAATCGTCGTACCTAAATCCACTCATCATGCTGCTACTAGCCTTATGACATCGATTTCATGGCTGAGTGATATTCCATTGTACATAAGGACCACAACTTCTTTATCCATTTTTCTCTTTCCTGGGATATTTAAGGTGGAAGGAAGTGGAGGTCCTTGTCAACAGAGCAGCCCTAAACTTTGGGGTGCTTGTGTCTTGCTGAGTTTTCATTTTCCCAATTTATACCCCCATGAGTGGAAGTGCCCTATGCTCTCTAAGCTGTGTTTTTTAGGTGTTTCAGGACACACCGTACACTTCTTCAGAGTGGCTGTTGG
Source organism: Balaenoptera borealis (assembly GCF_965194805.1). NCBI lineage: Eukaryota > Metazoa > Chordata > Mammalia > Artiodactyla > Balaenopteridae > Balaenoptera > Balaenoptera borealis. The sequence continues at coordinate 81,515 of NW_028123050.1, forward strand.
CAATTTACATCCCGCCCATCAGTGTAGCAAGGCTCCCATTTCTCCATGGCCTGTCCTGCATTTCTGGTTTTGACACGTTTTTCAGCATGGCCCTTTTGACCGATGGGTAGCGAGTCTTCTTTGTAGCCCTGATTTGCCTTTCCAGGTTGCTTGGTTGGCCAAAAAGGGCGTATGCGTTTTTTCCTGAATATATTCAGGAAAAAACGCATACGCCCTTTTTGGCCAAGGGCATCATTGTCAACCTTTTGCCGCTTTTCATGTGCTTTAAAGGCGATTCGAATCTACCTCCTGAAATCTGTTTCCTGCAATTCTGCCTTGATTTCAAATCCTCTTCTTTGCCTTCCCTCAATATATTTGTGGACGAGAGTTATCATTTATAACTCTGGAGGTTTGTGAATTGCAGTGCCCTGAAGCTCCATTTTACAACTCGCTTTTTTGGGAGCTGGCCGCAAAAGCGCAGGATGGCTTCAGGCCCTGTTCTGGTTCCGGGGGGCAGGCTGAGCCTGTGGTTAATTCTTCTTCCTGATGGGAAAATAGAGTGACCTCTGCCTGTGTCCACACCAAGAGCTAGTCTCTCATTGGTTCCCCCTCTTTCCGTTCATCCTCAGGACAAATTGCAAGCTGTACGGACCAGGAGGTTAAAGGTGCTGATTCTCCATGGAGGGAGATTGCTACTAAAGAGGCTGGTATGGCGAACCCGAGCACAAGGAGATGAGAAATGAGGTGCGTTTTAGAAACCTTTCCCGATCACACGGTGTACCACCTTCTGGGTTTCTCATGCATGTTTTCGATGTAGGAAGATGCCCTTGAACCTGGAGATTTGTAAACCATGAGTTGGGTAACAGGCAATATTACTTTAAAGGCTCTGCGTTTGCTCCCCCAACCTCACCAAGCCTCTCAGCCCCGAGAGTGTCCACCCTTATGTCTCATCCAGCTGTGGGTCTAGATATGGTCAATCCAGGTGGCATCATAGCCCCTGAACGAATTTTGTAAGAATTTCTCTCTCTTTCACTGTCTTTGTTTCACGGGTTTTTAAAAGTAATTTATTTTTATAATGGGGTTTAGCTGCTTTTCACGGCTGTGTTTATGCCGCTTTACACCCACTTGACTCACTTCCAGAGAGATATCAATACATAGGTTTTACAATTCTGACTAGTCAGATATGTTCTCTTGCGGTGAATAGGGGTTGTTGAGTCCAGTTCACTGAGCAAGGAGTAGGTCTTGTCTATTACATATTGGATTTATGGAACGTTATCTGAGCTAATTTGAAATCCTTGTTTTATGCATCACCCCACCTCACCTTTCCCGTTAAGCAACCATAGTGTGTTTCCTAAATGTGTGACTCTGTTCTGTTTTGTAATTCAGTTCAAGTGTAACGGTTTTTACATTCCCTCTATAAGTGATACCTTATGAGAAGTGTCCTTTTCTGTGTGACTTATTTCACTTAGAATCGTCGTACCTAAATCCACTCATCATGCTGCTACTACCCTTATGATATTGATTTCACGCCCGGGTGATATACAATTGTCCATATGGACCACAACTTCTTTATCCATTTTTCTCTTTCCTTGCATATTGAAGGTGGAATTAAGTGGAGGTTCTTGTCAACAGAGCAGCCCTAAAGTTTGGGGTGCCTGTGTCTTGCTGAGTTTTAGTTTTCCCAATTTATACGCCCATGAGTGGATGTGCCCCTTTCTCTCTAGCTGTGTTTTTTAGATGTTTTAGGAAACACCATACCCTTCTCCAGAGTCATCATTGGCAATTTACACCCCACCCATCAGTGTAACAAGGCTCCCTTTCCTCCATGGCCTCTCCTGCATTTCTTGTTTTTACACTTTTTTAGGAAGGCCATTTTGACTGATGCAAGTCAGAGTTCTTTGTAGTGCTGAATTGCATTTCCGGCTTGCTTGGTTGGCCAAAAAGGGCCTATGGGTTTTTTCCTGAATTCATTCAGAAAAAAACGCATATGCTCTTTTTGGCCAAGTGCATCATTGTCGACGTTTTGCCGCTTTTCATGTGCTTTAGGGGTGATTCAAATCTAACTCCTGAAATCTGTTTCCTGCAATTCTGCCTTGATTTCAAATCCTCTTCTTTGCCTTCCCTCAATATATTTGTGGACGAGAGTTATCATTTACAAATCTGCAGATTTGTTAATTGCAGTGCCCCTGAGCTCCATTTTTCACCTCGCTTTTTTGGGAGCTTTCCGCAGATCCGCTCGTTTGCTTCTGGCCCTACTCTGGTTCCCGGTGGCAGGCTAAGCCTTTGCTTAATTCTTCTTCCTGACTGGAAAGTAGAGTGACATGTGCCTCTCCGAACACCTAGGGCTTGGCTCTCTTTGTTTCTCCTCCTTCCCCTTCTTCCTTTGGACAAATTCCAATTTCTGTGCAACTGGATGTTGAAGGTGCTGACATCCTCAAGTGGGGAGATTTTAAGGAAAAAGGCTGGAGGGGTGAACCCAACAACCAGGAAATTAGGAGTTTTGGTGCCTTTTCCAAAATCTTCCTGATCCAACCGTGTTCCATCTTCTGGGTGTCACAGGCATGTTTTAGCTGTAGGAAAGGTCCCGTGTATGTAAGGAGAACACAAGGGATTTTTCCAAATCAGTGTCTCCCCGAACTCCAATCTGGGGAATTTTTAAGCTACTGGTACATGTGTGTTCATTAAGGGACTTGGGCCGTAGGCAGAGTCCGAACTTTAGATGATTGAAGTCTTCAGGTTCAGAAACGCTCACCATCGGCCTCCTTTAGTTTCCATTTTATCTGTAGTTGATAGATGATGTCGATATAGATATCTATTGTTTTTCAGATTATTTCCCCTCAGGGGTCATTACAAAATATTGAGTATAGTTCCTTGTGCTATACAGTAGTTCCTTGTTGATGATATATTTTATACATAGCAGTGTGTATATGTTAATCTGAAACTGTTAATTTATCCCTCCTCCCACCTTTCCCTTTTGGTAATAAAAAATATAAGATTTTATACTTCTCAGAAATCTAGGAGCTGAAAGAGAGGTATCATTTTCAATGGAAAATCATTCAAAACAAGGTTGAAACTTCAACCAAGATTATTAGATGTACATCCTTGGAAAGAAATCACTGCATTTCTCTACTGTTGACCTGACAAATAAGACAAACCCCTCCACTGAACTTGCTTATAATAAAGTGATGGAAATATCAAATGGAAGTGTTAGAAACATCTTATTTTACACGAGCCTTATACACTGCTCTATGTTAATTACAGTTTGGCTCACACATCTGTTCATTGAAGTTACAATGTTCTCAAATTCTGTTACTGATCCTGCAGAGTGGGCCCCAACAAGGGTCTCCCTGCCCAGTGTCATTGGAGCCAACAGATCGAGACTGACTTTGGTTCAGAAGCAAAGGAAAACTTTATATTTTGATCAGAGAATGGAGAGGTGAGAGTGTGTGCTCCCCTGCGGGTTGTGGGCCGGGCTGCTGTGTAGGGATCCTGTCAGCATCAGCGGGAGGGAGGGGGCGGAGCTCTCGAGGGCCGGGTTGCCTGGAGCTCAGGCTCTATGTCGCAGAGTCTGCACGGGGCCCCACGAGCTGAGGTGTCGGCCCAGCCATTTTGCACTAGGAAATCGGGTCTGAAGTGTCGGGTGTGGGACCTCTGCATGTGGAAACCTAGGAGCAAGTGAAATTAGACAAAGCACAAAGGAAAAAATGGTTAGACTTTATTTTATTGCCCAGATTCTATTTTTATCTCCCAGGAATTTTTAATGGGCTTTGCCAGTGACAAAGCCCTCCTCTGCCTTTTGTCCCATTCCTCATTCTTGAGGCGCTGAGGGTGCAGACACGTCTTCTGTAAATGCTTCATGCTGAGTTGAGTGTCCTCATACCCGGGGGGAGGGGCAGGACTTCTCCCCAGCAGCCTCCAGGTGAGGTTGATTGTCCGCAGGCCTCCTCCCTCACTGCTCGTCTGCCTGGGCACCAGCATTGGAAGTTTTATAGATTCTAATGACCTTTAAGGGTCCAGGAAAGAGATGTGCAGAGACGCTGGGGGGGTGGGCGGTTTTACCCTGCTCCACATTGGTTCGGCCCCCTTAGGCTGATGGTTTCTGCCAGCCTAGATGCTCTGACCAGTAGTCTGTGCTTTCTTCAGTTAGGCCACTGAATTAACGTACAAACAGCACCAGGTGTCAGAGCCCTGCTTGCTCAACTCCCAGACAGTCCAGGGCCGGTGGTGATCCAGGACCATGACGGCCACTCAGTCAACGGCCTTTTGAAGTAGCCAGGTGTAGAGCCGGTCTCATTGGCCGCCATCACTGCAGTGTCTGCAGGCTTTTCTATGGTGGCAGCGTTATTTATGGTTCCCCTGCCAAGTTTATTAGCTCCGCTCTGGGTGCAGTAAGTCCTGTAAGCAATAGTCTGCTCTTTTGGGGCACACTCTTGTTGTTTTCTGAGAGAAGCTCCAGGTAAAGTGATGGTCACACGAGTCGTCATGGGGGCCCATTGCCCCAGGTTGTCTCTCTGGAGGTTGGTGTTGGAGGGCCTCCTCACTTGAGGTCATTGTGCCCACGGAGCAATCCCTGCAACTTCAGGGCATGGTGGGTGGTTAGGATCACCAAGTGGCGTCCTTTTCCCTTAGGAGGGAGCTGGCCTTGCGGGCTGCTGATTTCCAGGTTTTTAGATACCCCCAGTATCCTGGTCGGATGGGGTGGCTGGCCAATGCCTGGAGGGCATTCTTGCATTGTTCCATTTCAAGTGGTCCCAGTTTTTGCACTAATACTCCAAGGGCGATTCGCCTTGGACCAGGAATGTAAAGGTCAAAGGGTTTAGCTAACTTAGGGAGGTCCAGGGCCAGGGTCTGAATTGACTGCTCTTTCCATTCTTGAAAGGCCGCTTCTGGATTCTATTCAAAAGGATCATCATCTTTTCCTTTCAGTGATTCATATAGAGGCCCAGCTATTAGACTGTAGTTAGGGATCCAGATGCAGCAAACCCCGGTCTCCCCAGGAACCCCTAAGCTGTCTTCTAGTTTCAGGAAAGGTGAGGCTGCAAATGGCTTCTTCCCTTTCCTGGGGTGGGCTTCTCCGACCTTCTGTGCGAATGAAGCCCAGGAAGGCCACCTTAGTTTGTGATATTTGAGCCTTTTCCTTGGACACCTTCTATCTTTTATTGGCTAGGTAGTTCAGAGGCCTCCTTAGTCGGGCTGGTGATCAGAATGTCATCTGCATATTGAAGGAGGGTTCCCTTCTCCAGAGGTAGATCTTTTAGGTCTTTAGCTAACGTTTCCCCAAAGATGGTGTGGGAATTTTTGAACCCCTGGGGCAGGACGGCCCAGCAGTATTGTTTTTGTTGTAGGTTGAGTCCTGCCACTCACAGCCAAAATTTCTTGTGACTCTGGGACTAATGGAATACAGAAGAAGGCATCATTGAAGTCTAATACAGAATGCCATGTCCTGGTGGATGGTAGAATGACCAGCAGGGTGTAGGAATTAGGAACTACTAGATGTATATCCTCTGTGGCTTCACTGACTGTCCTGGCGTCCTCTACCAGGTCCCCAGCAGCCCACGGGGCTCTTGTGGTCAGGCCCCTCCCAGGATATGGAGCTCACCTGGGCAGGTACCCAGCGGCCCACGGGGCTCTGGTGGTTAGGCCGCTCCCAGGATATTGAGCTCACCTGGGCAGGTACCCAGCAGCCCATGGGGCCCTCATGGTCAGGCCCCTCCCAGGATATGGAGCTCACCTGGGCAGGTACGCAGCAGCCCACGGGGCTCTCGTGGGCAGGCCCCTCCCTGGATATGGAGCTCCCGTGGACAGGTACCCCGGCAGGGCTGGGCACACAGGAACCGTGCACATAGCCCTCATTGCAGAGCACCCCCAGCACCCCTGTCACTCAGAGCTGACACAGAGCACCTCAGAGCAGAGCTTGAACTAACAAACAGCAGCTCCAACAGGTCTGTGGCCCTAGGCTTCACTCTGTGCGGCCTCCCTCTGCCTGGTCTTCCAGGGGCTTCCACTGCAGCCGGGGTACCAGGCCTCTGTCTCCACCCACCACCCCTCCTCTCCCTGACTCCTGGGTTCCTCTCATTAGCAGAGGGTCTTCTTGAAGTTGTCTCCCACTCATGGACCAGATAAAATGATTCGAAAACAAGCCAGGGCTGCCGCCCCTTATCTATCCTGACTCTCGGGACCCTACACCTGTTCCTTGGATCTGGCCGGTGCAGCAAGGCCCATTTTCTGCAACTCTGAGTCCCTGAGGGGCGAGGATTGGCTGACCTGGGCAGCCTGACCCGGCCGGCCAGCCCTTCCCAGGTGTGCCTGGGTTGAGGTCAATATAAACACCCCTCCAGGCAGCAAAAGCCTCTGCAGCTGTGCCTGACGCCATATTCTCTGCCCCGTCAGCAGTCTCGGGGTTGGGCTGGTGGGAGGGAGTAGGGCCCATGGCTCTATGAGTGGCCCAGTGTGACTGGGGCTCTGCTGGACTTTCTGCAGGAGTTGCCGGGCTGCCACCTGCTAAAGAAGAGGATGTGTCACCCATACTTGCTGCTGGAATTTCTCCCCGGGCAGAGGTGAGGAAGGAAAAAAGCAGTGGGGGCCGGGACAGGAGGGGTACCTCAGGCAGGGAAATGGAAAGCTTCCAGACGAGCGCCCGGGGCCAGGACCATCCTGGCTGGCCTGCAGGCACCAAGTCGGCCTGCGTGCTGTCGCTGGTGTGACTCCAAGCCCCTTCCTCTAGTTTTTAAAGTCTTTGCACACATTCAGGTGTTTTACCTGGGAAGGGTGGGAAAAGTTCAGCAGCAGCTGGCCTGGGGCTCAGCTCACGTTTACTCAGAGACGCCTCCTCACGGTCCCCCAGCTTTGCAATGAGGACGCTCCTCGTGTGGGGGCTGCTGGCTGCATGGGAGATGATTCCCCACCTGTGACCAACTTCAGAATTGTTTACCACTGGAGCAAGTGCCCTGATAGGGTTTTCCTCTGTATGACCAGTGGGTTCTGTTTTTTTTTTTTTTTTCTTTTTTGGTTCAAGGTAAGTTTTATTCCTCTTTTTGTATTTATGGATATAAGCATGGAAATAATTCATTCATATAAATACGTCTATGGGAAGGACAGAACTTTTTTTCTGTTTTATTTTTTTAAGTATTATTTATTTTTTAATTTTTGAATTTATTTTATTCATTTTTTTATACAGCAGGCTCTTATTGGTAACCTATTTTATACATATAAGTGTGTATATGTCAATCCCAGGCTCGCAATTCATCCCACCACCACCACCCTGCCACTTTCCCCCCTTGGTGTCCATACATTTGTTCTCTACATCTGTGTCTCTATTTCTGCCTTGCAAACCGGTTCATCTTTACCATTTTTCTAGGTTCCACATGTATGCGTTAATATACGATATTTGTTTTTCTCTTTCTGACTTACTTCACTCTGTATGACAGTCTCTAGATCTATCCACGTCTCTACAAATGACCCAATTTCATTCCTTTTTATGGCTGAGTAATATTCCATTTTATATATGTAGCACATCTTTTCTGTTCGTCTGTCTATGGGCATTTAGGTTGCTTCCATGACCTGGCTATTGTAAACAGTGCTGCAATGAATATTGTGGTGAATATGTCTTTTTGAATTATGGTTTTCTCTGGGTATATGGCCAGTAGTGGGATTGCTGGGTCATATGGTAATTCTATTTTTAGTCTTTTAAGGAACCTCCATACTGTTCTCCATCGTGACTGTATCAATTTACATTCCCACAAATAGTGTAAGAGGGTTCCCTTTTCTCCACACCCTCTCCAGCATTTGTTGCTTGTAGATTTTCTGATGATGCCCATTCTAACTCGTGTGAGGCGATACCTCATTGTAGTTTTGGTTTATATTTCTCTAATAATTAGTGATGTTGAGCAGCTTTTCATGTGCTTCTTGGTCATCTGTATGTCTTCTTGGGACAAATGTCTATTTACGTCATCTGCCCATTTTTGGATTGGGTTGTTTGTTTTTTTACTGTTGAGCTGCATGAGCTGTTTATATACATTGGAGATTAATCCTTTGTCCATTGATTCGTTTGCAAATATTTTCTCCCATTGTGAGGGTTGTCTTTTCGTCTTGTTTGTAGTTTCCTTTGCTTTGCAAAAGCTTTTAGGTTTCATTTGCTCCCATATGTTTATTTTTTTTTTATTCCATTACTCTAGGAGGTGGATCAAAAAAGATCTTGCTGTGATTTATGTCAAAGAGTATTCTTCCTATGTTTTCCTCTAAGAGTTTTATAGTGTCCGGTCTTACATTTCGGTCTCTAATCCATTTTGAGTTTATTTTTTGTGTATGGTGTTAGGGAGTGTTCTAATTTCATTCTTTTACATGTAGCTGTCCATTTTTCCCAGCACCACTTATTGAAGAGACTGTCTTTTCTCCTTTGTATACCCTTGCCTCCTTTGTCATAGATTAGTGGGCCATAGGTGTGTAGGTTTATCTCTGGGCTTTTTTTTTTTTCTTTTACATCTTTATTGGAGTATAATTGCTTTACACTTGTGTGTTAGTTTCTGCTGTATAAAAAAGTGAATCAGCTGTGCGTATACATATAACACCATATCCCCTCCCTCTTGCACCTCCCTCTCACTCCCTTATCCCACCCTTTTAGGTGGTCACAAAGCACAGAGCTGATCTCCCTGTGCTATGTGGCTGCTTCCCAGTAGCTATCAATTTTACATTTGGTAGTGTATATATGTCCATACCACTCTCTCACTTTGTCCCAGCTTACCCTTCCCTCTCCCCATGTCCTCAAGTCCTTTCTCTACGTCTGTGTCCTTAATCCTTTCCTGCCCCTAGGTTCTTCATAAACTTTTTTTTTAAGATTCCATATATATGTGTTAGCATACAGTATTTGTTTTTCTCTTTCTGACTTACTTCACTCTGTAGGACAGACTCTAGATCCATCCACCTCACTAAAAGTAACTCAATTTCGTTTCTTTTTATGGCTGAATAATGTTCCATTGTATATATGTGCCACATCTTCTTTATCCATTTATCTGTTGATGGACACTTAGGTTGCTTCCATGTCCTGGCTATTGTAAATAGAGCTACAGTGAACGTTGTGGTACATGACTCTTTTTGAATTATGGTTTTCTCAGGGTAAATGTCCAGGAGTGGGTTTGCTGGGTTGTATGGTAGTTCTATTTTTAGTTTTTAAGGAACCCCCATACCGTTCTCCCTAGTGGCTATATCAATTTACATTCCCACCAACAGTGCAAGAGGGTTCCCTTTTCTCCAATAAATGCCTCTCCAGCATTTATTGTTGGTAGATTTTTTGATGATGGCCATTCTGACTGGTGTGAGGTGATACCTCACTGTAGTTTTGATTTGCATTTCTCTAATGATTAGTGATGTTCAGCATCCTTTCATGTGTTTGTTGGCAACCTGTATATCTTCTTTGGAGAAATGTCTATTTAGGTCTTCTGCCCATTTTTGGATTGGGTTGTTTGGTTTTGTGATATTGAGCTACATGAGCTGCTTTTTGGAGATTAATCCTTTGCCATTTGCTTCATTTGAAAATATTTTCTCCCATTCTGATGGTTGTCTTTTCATCTTGCTTATGTTTTCCTTTGCTGTGCAAAAGAATTTATGTTTCATTCGGTCCCATTTTTTTATTTTTGTTTTTATTTCCATTTCTCTAGGAGGTGGGTCAAAAAGGATCTTGCTGTGATTTATGTCATAGACTGTTCTGCTTATGTTTTCCTCTAAGAGTTTTATAGTGGCTGGTCTTATATTTAGGTCTCTAATCCATTTTGAGTTTATTTTTGTGTATGGTGTTAGGGAGTGTACTAATTTCATTCTTTTACATGTAACTGTCCAGTTTTCCCAGCACCACTTGCTGAAGACACTGTCTTTTCTCCATTGTATACCCTTGCCTCCTTTGTCATAGATTAGTGAACCATAGGTACGTGGGTTTATCTCTGTGCTTTCTATCCTGTTCTATTGACCTATATTTCTGTTTTTGTGTCAGTACCATATTATCTTGATTACTGTAGCTTTGCAATATAGTCTGAAGTCTGGAAGTCTGATTCCTCCAGCTCTTTTTTTTCCCCCTCAAGACTGCTTTGGCTATCCAGGGTCTTTTGTGTCTCCCTACAAATTTTAAGATTTTTTTTTCTTGTTCTGTAGAAAATGCCAAAGGTATTTTGATCGGGATTGCATTGAATCTGTAGATTGCTTTGGGTAGTATAGTCATTTTCACAATATTGATTCTTCTAATCCGAGAACATGGTATATGTCTCCATCTGTTTATATCATCTTTGATTTCTTTCATCAGTGTCTTATAGTTTTCTGAGTACAGGTCTTTTACTTCCTTAGGTAGGTTTATTCCTAGGTATTTTATTCTTTTTGTTGCAGTGGTAATGGGATTGTTTCCTTAATTTCTCTTTCTGATCTTTCATTGTTAGTGTATAGGAATGCAAGCAATTTCTGTGCATTAATTTTGTATCCTGCAACTTTACCAAATTCATTGATTAGCTCCAGTGGTTTTCTGGTGGCATCTTTAGGATTCTCTATCTATGATATCATGTCATCTGCAAACAGTGACAATTTTACTTCTTCTTTTCCTTTTTGTATTCCTTTTATTTCTTTTTCTTCTCTGATTGCCATGGCTAGGACTTCCAAAACTATGTTGAATAGCAGTGGTGAGAGTGGACATCCTCGTCTTGTTCCTGATCTTAGAGGAAACGCTTTCAGTTTTTCACCATTGAGAATGCTGTTTGCTGTGGGTTTGTCATATATGGCCTTTATTATGTTGAGGTAGTTTCCCTCTAGGCCCACACTCTGCAGAGTTTTTATCGTAAATGAGTGTTGAATTTTCTCAAAATCTTTTCCTTCATCTATTGAGATGATCATATGCTTTTATTCTACAATTTGTTAATATGGTGTATCACATTGATTTGTGTATATTGAAGAATCCTTGCATCCCTGGGATAAACCCCACTTGATCATGGTGTATGATCCTTTTAATGTGTTGTTCGATTCTGTTTGCTAGTATTTTGTTGAGGATTTTTACATCTATATTCATCAGTGATATTGGTCTATAATTTTCTTTCCTTGTAGTATCTCTGTCTGATTTTGGTATCAGGGTGATGGTGGTCTCATAGAATGAGTTTGGGAGTGTTCCTTCCCCTGCAATTGTTTTGAAGAATTTGAGAAGGTTGGGTGTTAGCTCTTCTCTAAATGTTTGATAGAATTCACCTGTGATGCCATCTGGTTCTGGACTTTTGTTTGTTGGAAGATTTTTAATCACAGTTTCAATTTCATTGCTTGTGATAGGTTTGTTCATATTTTCTATTTCTTCCTGGTTCAGTCTTAGAAGGTTATCCCTTTCTAAGAATTTGTCCATTTCTTCCAGATTGTCCATTTTATTGGCCTAGAGTTGCTTGTAGTAGTCTCTTAGGATGCTTTGTATTCCTGTGGTGTCTGTTGTAACTTCTGCTTTTTCACTTCTAATTTTGTTGATTTGCGTCCTCTCCCTCTTTTTCTGGAGTCTGGCTAAAGGTTGATCATTTTTGCTTATCTTCTCAAAGAACCAGCTTTTAGTTTTATTGATCTTTGCTTTCGTTTTCTTTGTTTCTATTTCATTTATTTCTGCTCTGATCTTTATGATTTCTTTCCTTCTACTAACTTTGGGTTTTGTTCTTCTTTCTCTAGTTCCTCTAGGTGTAAGGTTAGATTGTTTATTTGAGATTTTTCTTGTTTCTTGAGGTAGGCTTGTATTGCTATAAACTTCCCTCTTAGAACTCCTTTTGCTGCATCCCATAGGTTTTGGATCATCGTGTTTTTGTTGTCATTTGTCTCTAGGTAGTTTTTGATTTCCTCTTTGATTTCTTCAGTGATCTCTTGGTTATTTAGTAACGTATTGTTTAGCCTCCATGTGTGTGTGTTTTTTACGGTTTTTTCCGTGTAATTGATTTCTAATCTCATAGCATTGTGGTCGGAACAGCTGCTTGATATGATTTCAGTTTTCTTAAATTTACTGAGGCTTTATCTGTGACCCAAGATGTGATCTATCCTGGAGAATGTTCCGTGTGCAGTTGAGAAGAACGTGTAATCTGCTGTTTTTGGATGGAATGTCCTATAAATATCAACTAACTCTATCTGGTCTATTGTGTCATTTAAAGCTTGTGTTTCCTTATTAATTTTCTGTCTGGCTGATCTCCACTGGTGTAAGTGAGCTGTTAAAGTCCCCCGCTATTATTGTGTTACTGTCGATTTCCTCTTTTATAGCTGTTAGCAGTTGCCTTATACATTGAGCTGCTCCTATTTTGGGTACATATATATTTATAATTGTTATATCTTCTTCTTGGATTGGTCCCCTGACCATTATGTAGTGTCTTTCCTTGTCTCTTGTAACATTCTTTATTTTAAAGTCTATTTTATCTGATATGAGTATTGCTACTCCAGCTTTCTTTTGATTTTCATTTGCATAGAATATATTTTTCCATCGCCTCACTTTGAGTCTGTATGTGTCCCTAGGTCTGAAATGGATCTCTTGTAGACAGCATATATATGGGTCTTGTTTTTGTATCCATTCAGCGAGCCTGTGTCTTTTGGTTGGAACATGTAGTGCATTCACGTTTAAGGTAATTATCGATATGTATGTTCCTACTACTATTTTCTTAATTGTTATGGGTTTGTCTTGGTGGGTCCTTTTCTTCTCTTGTGTTTCCCACTTAGAGAAGTTCCTTTAGCATTTGGTGTAGAGCTGGTTTCATGGTGCTGAATTCTCTTAGCTTTTGCTTGTCTGTAAGGCTTTTGATTTCTCCATCAAATCTGAATGAGCTCTTTACAGGGTGGAGTACTCTTGGTTGTAGGTTCTTCCCTTTCATCACTTTAAATTTATCATGCCACTTCCTTCTGGCTTGTAGATTTTCTGCTGAGAAATCAGTTGTTATCCTTATGGGAGTTCCCTTGTATGTTATTTGTCATTTTTCCCTCGCTGCTTTCAATCATTTTTCTTTGTCGTTAATTTTTGTCAATTTGATTGCTATGTGTCTTGTCATTTTTCTCCTTTGGTTTATCCTGCCTGGGACACTCTGTGCTTCTGGACTTGGGTGGCTATTTCTTTTCCCATGCTAGGGAAGTTTTTGACCATAATCTCTTCAAATATATTCTCGGGTCCTTTCTCTCTCTCTTCTCCTTCTGGGACCCCTATAATGCGAATGTTGTTGCGTTTAATGTTGTGCCAGAGGACTCTTGGGGTGTCTTCGTTTGTTTTCATTCTTTTTCTTTATTCTGTTCCATGGCAGTGATTTCCACCTTTCTGTCTTCCAGGTCACTTATCCGTTCTTCTGCCACAGTTATTCTGCTACTGATTCCTTCTAGTGTATTTTTCATTTCAGTTATTCCATTGTTCACCTCTGTTTGTTTGTTCTTTAATTCTTCTAGGTGTTTGTTCCTTAATTCTTCTAGGTCTTTGTTAAACATTTCTTGCATCTTCTCGATCTTTGCCTCCTTTCTTTTTCCAAGGTCTTGGCTCAACTTCACTATCATTATTCTGAATTCTTTTTCTGGAAGGTTCCCTATCTCCACCTCATTTCGTTTTTTTTCTGGGGTTTTATCTTGTTCCTTGATCTGGTATAAAGTCCTCTGCCTTTTCATTTTGTCTATCTTTCTGTGAATGTGGTTTTCCTTCCACAGGCTGCAGAATTGTAGTTCTTCTTGCTTCTGCTGTCTGCTCTCCGGTGGATGAGTCTATCTTAGAGGCTTGTGCAAGCTTCCTGATGGGAGGGACTGGTGGTGGGTAGAGCTGGGTGTTGCTTTGGTGGGCAGAGCTTTAATCCGCTTGTCTACGGATTAAATAAAACTTTAATAAAAAGTTTAATCCGCTTGTCTGCTGATGCATGGGGCTGGGTTCCCTCCCTGTTGGTTGTTTGGCCTGAGGCGACCCAGCCCTGGAGCCTACCTTGCTCTTGGTGGGGCTAATGGCGGACTCTGGGAGGGCTCACACCAAGGAGTATTTCCCAGAACTTCTGCTGCCAGTGTCGTTGTCCTCACGGTGAGCCACAGCCACAGCCACCACCTGCCTCTGCAGGAGACCCTCTAAAAGTAGCAGGTAGTTCTGGTCATTCTCCTACAGGGTCACTGCTCCTTCCCCTGGGTCCTGATGTGCACACTACTTTGTGTGTGCCCTCCAAGAGTGGAGTATCTGAGTGGAGTTGAGACTCTGAGACTCTGTGTGGAGTTGCACAGACTCTGGGTCCTGTGAAGCTTCGATGTTTTGTGATTCTAGAAATCCTATAGGAGACGGTCCACAGCAGGTGACGCTAATGTTGTCAGTAGAGGTGTTGAAGCCAAAGATCTGCAGTTCCAACTAGAGGTGCCGATGTACATACAGGACAAAATCATCTCGTGTGAATGTAGTTCAGGCATGTTTAAGATGAATGCAGTCATGTTAATGCCTACCATATTCTATCTTGAGCCTCTCCTCAGGGACCCCCTCCTCAGTTCCTGAGGCTCCTGTAAGTCATGTACAGGGGACTGGAGAGTGGGCTCTGTCCAGTCTGAGCCCTGAGTTACCCTGTGTGTATCTTAGGATACTTTGTATTTCTGTGGTGTCTGTTGTAACATCATCTCTTTCATTTCAGATTTATTTGGGCCCTCTCTTTTTAAAAAAACATACTACTGTTGTCTTTTATTCTCTACAGAAGCTTAATAAGTGTTTGATCTACTATCCTTACCCTATGTATACTTTTTGCAGTGAGATTTTTACTTTTCTTTGTTTCCTTGTTACTATCAATAATTAGTGAGACTTCTTTTAAGCTACCTTCAACATTGCTTATAAAGCTGCTTTATTAGTGATGACAGAGCCTTAATGGAAGTCATGTTCTGGTTGTAAATTAGAATGCAATGTGCCAGCAAATAGCCCCTTAAGTTTATGTCTCATTACTTCTTGTTCTTTTTTTAATTTAATTTTTATTTTTTGTCAGAGCAAATTTAATTAAAATGTTTTGTTTCTTCTAGGTGTGAAAGATGTGGTTCTTTTAAACATATACATATATCTATTCTTCTTTGGATCATTTTCCCATGTAGGTTATGACACGATGTTGAGTAGTCTTGTCTTGGTATTACGTAGGTCTTTGGTGATTACATATTTCACATGTGTTTCTATATCTATCTTAACCCCAATATCCTAATGTATCCAATCCTCACACCTTTCCATTTGGTGAACCATAAGTTTGTTTAATGAATCTGTGATTGCATTTCTCTGTGGAAATATCTTCATTGGTATCAATGTTTAGCTAAGACCTATAAGTGATATTATAGGATATGTGTCTTTTGCTTTCTGACTTAGTACAATTTGCCTGATTACCTCAAGAATCATACATGGTGCTGCAAATGGCACTGTTTCATTTTTTTCCCTGGCTAATATTCCATCTGTACGTGTACCAGTTCTTCTTTGGGCACGCACCTCTTGATGGACTTTCTGGTTGCCTCCATGTCTTGGCTATTGTAATACTGCTGCAATGCACATTTGCTTGTCTGTGTCTTTCCAGTTATGTCTTCTTATGTTATAGGCCAAGGAGTGGGCTTGCTGTATCATATGGTAGCTCAGTGTGTATGTTTTATAGGCACCACCATTCAGTTCTCATTAGTGGCTCTTTCCAGGTTACGTCCCACTTAAAATTGAGGGTATGCATTTCTCCAAAACACCTTCAATATTTATTGTTTGTAGTTTTCTTGCTGATGGTCATTCTAACAGGTGCGAGCTGATACCTATCTGTGATTGAATTTGCATGTGTCCCATAATCTGTTAAAACTGAGCTTTAAAGCATGCCCTTTTTATTTATCAAACTGTGATTACAGCTTAGTTCTTCAAAGTGTTTTCTTAAAGTAAGTGTCACATTTTGAAAATTTTTGGCCATTACCTCCCTCAAGACATTTTGAGGGCACGTTTCATTTATGGCCCTGAAGTACTTGTTCATATGAAGTGACCATTAGCACAGGTTTTAAAGCTGCTTTTGCAGGTAACGGCCAGAGGGTGGCAGTCTTTCTACGTTCCCAATCTGGTAAATAGGGAAAGAGACCTTCAGCCCCAAGAGTGTCCAGCTTTATTTCTCATCCAGCTGTGGGTCTAGATATGGTCACACCAGGTTGCATCACAGCCCCGGAACGAATTATGTAAAAATTTCTCCCTCTATCACTGTCTTTGTTTTTTGGGATTTTAAAGTAATTTATTTTTATAATGGGGTTTACCTGATTTTCACTGCTGTGTTTATGCCCCTTTACACCCACTTGATTCACTTACAGAGAGACATCAATACATAGGTTTTAAGATTATTACTAGTCAGATATATACTTGTTCGTTGAATAGGGGATGTTGCATCCACTTCACTGAGCAAGGAATAGGTCTTGTCTATTACATATTGGTTTTATGGATCGGTATTTGAGCTAATATGAAACCCTTGATTTATGCATCACCCAACCTCACCTTTCCCGTTAAGCAGCCATAGTGTGTTTTCTAAATGTGTGACTCTGTTCTGTTTTGTAATTCAGTTCAAGTGTAACGGTTTTTACATTCCCTCTATAAGTGATACCTTATGAGAAGTGTCCTTTTCTGTGTGACTTATTTCACTTAGAATCGTCGTACCTAAATCCACTCATCATGCTGCTACTAGCCTTATGACATTGATTTCATGGCTGAGTGATATTCCATTGTACATAAGGACCACAACTTCTTTATCCATTTTTCTCTTTCCTGGGATATTTAAGTTGGAATGAAGTGGAGGTCCTTGTCAACAGAGCAGCCCTAAACTTTGGGGTGCTTGTGTCTTGCTGATTTTTCATTTTCCCAATTTATACCCCCATGAGTGGAAGTGCCCTATGCTCTCTAAGCTGTGTTTTTTAGATGTTTCAGGACACACCGTACATTTCTCCAGAGTGGTTGTTGGCAATTTACATCCCGCCCATCAGTGTAGCAAGGCTCCCATTTCTCCATGGCCTGTTATGCATTTCTGGTTTTGACACGTTTTTCAGCATGGCCCTTTTGACCGATGGGAAGCGAGACTTCTTTGTAGCGCTGATTTGCTTTTCCAGGTTGCTTGGTTGGCCAAAAAGGGCGTATGCGTTTTTTCCTGAATATATTCAGGAAAAAACGCATACGCCCTTTTTGGCCAAGGGCATCATTGTCAACGTTTTGCCGCTTTTCATGTGCTTTAAAGGCGATTCGACTCTACCTCCTGAAATCTGTTTCCTGCAATTCTGCCTTGATTTCAAATCCTCTTCTTTGCCTTCCCTCAATATATTTGTGGACGAGAGTTATCATTTATAACTCTGCAGGTTTGTGAATTGCAGTGCCCTGAAGCTCCATTTTACAACTCGCTTTTTTGGGAGCTGGCCGCAAAAGCGCAGGATGGCTTCAGGCCCTGTTCTGGTTCCGGGGTCCGGGTGAGCCTGTGGTTAATTCTTCTTCCTGATGGGAAAATAGAGTGACCTGTGCCTGTCACAACACCAAGAGCTAGTCTCTCACTGGTTCCCCGTCTACCCGTTCAACCTCAGGACTAATTGCAACCTGTACGGAACAGGAGGTTAAAGGTGCTGATGCTCCAAGTAGGGAGATTGTTAGTAAAGCGGCTGGAATGGCGAACCCGGGCACAAGGAGAAGAGAAATGAGGTGCGTTTTACAAACCTTTCCCCATCACATGATGTACCATCTTTTTGTTTTCTCATGCATGTTTTCGATGTAGGAAGATGCCCTTGAACCTGGACATTTGGGACCCATGCGATGGGTACCACGCAGTATTACTTTAAAGGGTCTGCGTTTGCTCACCCAACCTCACCAAACCTCTCAGCCCCAAGAGTGTCCACCCTTATGTCTCATCCAGCTGTGGGTCTAGATATGGTCAATCCAGGTTGCATCACATCCCCTGATCGCATTGTTTAAGAATTTCGCTCTCTTTCACTGTCTTTGTTTCATGGGTTTTTCAAAGTAATTTATTTTTATAATGGGGTTTAGCTGCTTTTCCCTGCTGTGTTTATGCCGCTTTACACCCACTTGACACACTAACAGAGAGATATCAATACATAGGTTTTAAGATTATTACTAGTCAGATATATTCTTGTGCGGTGAATAGGGCGTGTTGAGTCCAGTTCTCTGAGCAAGGAGTAGGTCTTGTCTATTACATATTGGGTTTATGGAACGGTATCTGAGCTAATTTGAAACCCTTGTTTTATGTATCACCCCACCTCACCTTTCCCGTTAAGCAGCCATAGTGTGTTTTCTGCATGTGTGACTCTGTTCTGTTTTGTAATTCAGTTCAAGTGTAAAGGTTTTTACTTTCCCTGTATAAGTGATACCTTATGAGAAGTGTCCTTTTCTGTGTGACGTATTTCACTTAGAATCGTCGTACCTAAATCCACTCATCATGCTACTATTGGCCTTATGACATTGATTTCATGGCTGAGTGATATTCCATTGTACATAAGGGCCACAACTTCTTTATTCATTTTTCTCTTTCCTGGGATATTTAAGGTGGAATGAAGTGGAAGTCCTTGTCACCAGAGCAGCCCTAAACTTTGGGGTGCTTGTGTCTTGCTGATTTTTCATTTTCCCAATTTATACCCCCATGAGTGGAAGTGCCCTATGCTCTCTAAGCTGTGTTTTTTAGATGTTTCAGGACTCACCGTACACTTCTCCAGAGTGTCTGTTGGCAATTTACATCCCGCCCATCAGTGTAGCAAGGCTCCCATTTCTCCATGGCCTGTCCTGCATTTCTGGTTTTGACACATTTTTCAGCATGGCCCTTTTGACCGATGGGTAGCGAGTCTTCTTTGTAGCCCTGATTTGCCTTTCCAGGTTGCTTGGTTGGCCAAATAGGGCGTATGCGTTTTTTCCTGAATATATTCAGGAAAAAACGCATACGCCCTTTTTGGCCAAGGGCATCATTGTCAACGTTTTGCCGCTTTTCATGTGCTTTAAAGGCGATTCGAATCTACCTCCTGAAATCTGTTTCCTGCAATTCTGCCTTGATTTCAAATCCTCTTCTTTGCCTTCCCTCAATATATTTGTGGACGAGAGTTATCATTTATAACTCTGCAGGTTTGTGAATTGCAGTGCCCTGAAGCTCCATTTTACAACTCGCTTTTTTGGGAGCTGGCCGCAAAAGCGCATGATGGTTTCACGCCCTGTTCTGGTTCCGGGGGGCAGGCTGAGCCTGTGGTTAATTCTTCTTCCTGATTGGAAAATAGAGTGACCTGTGCCTGTGTCCACACCAAGAGCTAGTCTCTCATTGGTTCCCCGTCTTCCCGTTCATCCTCAGGACAAATTGCAACCTGTACGGAACAGGAGGTTAAAGGTGCTGATGCTCCAAGTAGGGAGATTGCTAGTAAAGTGGCTGGAATGGGGAACCCGGGCACAAGGAGATGAGAAATGAGGTGCGTTTTAGAAACCTTTCCCCATCACACGGTGTACCATCCTCTAGGATTCTCATGCATGTTTTCGATGTAGGAAGATGCCCTTGAACCTGAAGATTTGGGACCCATGGGACGGGTACCACGCAGTATTACTTTAAAGGGTCGGCGTTTGCTCACCCAACCTCACCAAACCTCTCAGCCCCAAGAGTGTCCACCCTTATGTCTCATCCAGCTATGGGTCTAGATATGGTCAATCCAAGTTGCATCACAGCCCCTGAAAGCATTGTGTAAGAATTTCTCTCTCTTTCACTGTCTTTGTTTCATGGGTGTTTCAAAGTAATTTATTTTTATAATGGGGTTTAGCTGCTTTTCACTGCTGTGTTTATGCCGCTTTACACCCACTTGACACACTAACAGAGAGATATCAATACATAGGTTTTAAGATTATTACTAGTCAGATATATTCTTGTGTGGTGAATAGGGCGTGTTGAGTCCAGTTCTCTGAGCAAGGAGTAGGTCTTGTCTATTACATATTGGGTTTCTGGAACGGTATATGAGCTAATTTGAAACCCTTGTTTTATGTATCACCCCACCTCACCTTTCCCGTTAAGCAGCCATAGTGTGTTTTCTGCATGTGTGACTCTGTTCTGTTTTGTAATTCAGTTCAAGTGTAAAGGTTTTTACTTTCCCTGTATAAGTGATACCTTATGAGAAGTGTCCTTTTCTGTGTGACGTATTTCACTTAGAATCGTCGTACCTAAATCCACTCATCATGCTGCTATTGGCCTTATGACATTGATTTCATGGCTGAGTGATATTCCATTGTACATAAGGGCCACAACTTCTTTATTCATTTTTCTCTTTCCTGGGATATTTAAGGTGGAATGAAGTGGAAGTCCTTGTCACCAGAGCAGCCCTAAACTTTGGGGTGCTTGTGTCTTGCTGATTTTTCATTTTCCCAATTTATACCCCCATGAGTGGAAGTGCCCTATGCTCTCTAAGCTGTGTTTTTTAGATGTTTCAGGACTCACCGTACACTTCTCCAGAGTGTCTGTTGGCAATTTACATCCCGCCCATCAGTGTAGCAAGGCTCCCATTTCTCCATGGCCTGTCCTGCATTTCTGGTTTTGACACATTTTTCAGCATGGCCCTTTTGACCGATGGGTAGCGAGTCTTCTTTGTAGCCCTGATTTGCCTTTCCAGGTTGCTTGTTTGGCCAAATAGGGCGTATGCGTTTTTTCCTGAATATATTCAGGAAAAAACGCATACGCCCTTTTTGGCCAAGGGCATCATTGTCAACGTTTTGCCGCTTTTCATGTGCTTTAAAGGCGATTCGAATCTACCTCCTGAAATCTGTTTCCTGCAATTCTGCCTTGATTTCAAATCCTCTTCTTTGCCTTCCCTCAATATATTTGTGGACGAGAGTTATCATTTATAACTCTGCAGGTTTGTGAATTGCAGTGCCCTGAAGCTCCATTTTACAACTCGCTTTTTTGGGAGCTGGCCGCAAAAGCGCATGATGGTTTCACGCCCTGTTCTGGTTCCGGGGGGCAGGCTGAGCCTGTGGTTAATTCTTCTTCCTGATTGGAAAATAGAGTGACCTGTGCCTGTGTCCACACCAAGAGCTAGTCTCTCATTGGTTCCCCGTCTTCCCGGTCATCCTCAGGACAAATTGCAACCTGTACGGAACAGGAGGTTAAAGGTGCTGATGCTCCAAGTAGGGAGATTGCTAGTAAAGTGGCTGGAATGGGGAACCCGGGCACAAGGAGATGAGAAATGAGGTGCGTTTTAGAAACCTTTCCCCATCACACGGTGTACCATCCTCTAGGATTCTCATGCATGTTTTCGATGTAGGAAGATGCCCTTGAACCTGAAGATTTGGGACCCATGGGACGGGTACCACGCAGTATTACTTTAAAGGGTTGGCGTTTGCTCACCCAACCTCACCAAACCTCTCAGCCCCAAGAGTGTCCACCCTTATGTCTCATCCAGCTATGGGTCTAGATATGGTCAATCCAAGTTGCATCACAGCCCCTGAAAGCATTGTGTAAGAATTTCTCTCTCTTTCACTGTCTTTGTTTCATGGGTGTTTCAAAGTAATTTATTTTTATAATGGGGTTTAGCTGCTTTTCACTGCTGTGTTTATGCCGCTTTACACCCACTTGACACACTAACAGAGAGATATCAATACATAGGTTTTAAGATTATTACTAGTCAGATATATTCTTGTGTGGTGAATAGGGCGTGTTGAGTCCAGTTCTCTGAGCAAGGAGTAGGTCTTGTCTATTACATATTGGGTTTCTGGAACGGTATATGAGCTAATTTGAAACCCTTGTTTTATGTATCACCCCACCTCACCTTTCCCGTTAAGCAGCCATAGTGTGTTTTCTGCATGTGTGACTCTGTTCTGTTTTGTAATTCAGTTCAAGTGTAACGGATTTTACATTCCCTCTATAAGTGATACCTTATGGGAAGTGTCCTTTGCTGTGTGACTTATTTCACTTAGAATTGTCGTACCTAAATCCACTCATCATGCTGCTACTAGCCTTATGACATTGATTTCATGGCTGAGTGATATTCCATTGTACATAAGGACCACAACTTCTTTATCCATTTTTCTCTTTCCTGGGATATTTAAGGTGGAATGAAGTGGAGGTCCTTGTCAACAGAGCATCCCTAAACTTTGGGGTGCTTGTGTCTTGCTGATTTTTAATTTTCCCAATTTATACCCCCATGAGTGGAAGTGCCCTATGCTCTCTAAGCTGTGTTTTTTAGATGTTTCAGGACTCACCGTACACTTCTCCAGAGTGGCTGTTGCCAATTTACATCCCGCCCATCAGAGTAGCAAGGCTCCCATTTCTCCATGGCCTGTCCTGCATTTCTGGTTTTGACACGTTTTTCAGCATGGCCCTTTTGACCGATGGGTAGCGAGTCTTCTTTGTAGCCCTGATTTGCCTTTCCAGGTTGCTTGGTTGGCCAAAAAGGGCGTATGCGTTTTTTCCTGAATATATTCAGGAAAAAACGCATACGCCCTTTTTGGCCAAGGGCATCTTTCTCAACGTTTTGCCGCTTTTCATGTGCTTTAAAGGCGATTCGAATCTACCTCCTGAAATCTGTTTCCTGCAATTCTGCCTTGATTTCAAATCCTCTGCTTTGCCTTCCCTCAATATATTTGTGGACGAGAGTTATCATTTATAACTCTGCAGGTTTGTGAATTGCAGTGCCCTGAACCTCCATTTTACAACTCGCTGATTTGGGAGCTGGCCGTAAAAGCGCATGATGGATTCCCGCCCTGTTCTTGTTCCGGGGGGCAGGCTGAGCCTGTGGTTAATTCTTCTTCCTGATGGGAAAATAGAGTGACCTGTGCATGTGTCCACACCAAGAGCTAGTCTCTCATTGGTTCCCCGTCTTCCCGTTCATCCTCAGGACAAATTGCAACCTGTACGGAACAGGAGGTTAAAGGTGCTGATGCTCCAAGTAGGGAGATTGCTAGTAAAGCGGCTGGAATGGCGAACCCGGGCACAAGGAGATGAGAAATGAGGTTCGTTTTAGAAACCTTTCCCCATCACACGGTGTACCATCTTCTGGGTTTCTCATGCATGTTTTCGATGTAGGAAGATGCCCTTGAACCTGGAGATTTGGATCCCATGGGACGGGTACTACGCAGTATTACTTTAAAGGGTCTGCGTTTGCTCACCCAACCTCACCAAACCTCTCAGCCCCAAGAGTGTCCACCCTTATGTCTCATCCAGCTGTGGGTCTAGATATGGTCCATCTAGGTTGCATCACAGCCCTTGAATGCATTGTGTAAGAATTTCTCTCTCTTTCACTGTGTTTGTTTCATGGGTTTTTCAAAATAATTTATTTTTATAATGGGGTTTAGCTGCTTTTCACTGCTGTGTTTATGCCGCTTTACACCCACTTGACACACTAACACAGAGATATCAATACATAGGTTTTAAGATTATTCCTAGTCAGATATATTCTCGTGCGGTGAATAGGGCGTGTTGAGTCCAGTTCTCTGAGCAAGGAGTAGGTCTTGTCTATTACATATTGGGTTTATGGAACGGTATCTGAGCTAATTTGAAACCCTTGTTTTATGTATCACCCCACCTCACCTTTCCCGTTAAGCAGACATAGTGTGTTTTCTGCATGTGTGACTCTGTTCTGTTTTGTAATTCAGTTCAAGTGTAACGGTTTTTACATTCCCTCTATAAGTGATACCTTATGAGAAGTGTCCTTTTCTGTGTGACTTATTTCACTTAGAATCGTCGTACCTAAATCCACTCATCATGCTGCTACTAGCCTTATGACATTGATTTCATGGCTGAGTGATATTCCATTGTACATAAGGACCACAACTTCTTTATCCATTTTTCTCTTTCCTGGGATATTTAAGGTGGAAGGAAGTGGAGGTCCTTGTCAACAGAGCAGCCCTAAACTTTGGGGTGCTTGTGTCTTGCTGAGTTTTCATTTTCCCAATTTATACCCCCATGAGTGGAAGTGCCCTATGCTCTCTAAGCTGTGTTTTTTAGGTGTTTCAGGACACACCGTACACTTCTTCAGAGTGGCTGTTGGCAATTTACATCCCGCCCATCAGTGTAGCAAGGCTCCCATTTCTCCATGGCCTGTCCTGCATTTCTGGTTTTGACACGTTTTTCAGCATGGCCCTTTTGACCGATGGGTAGCGAGTCTTCTTTGTAGCCCTGATTTGCCTTTCCAGGTTGCTTGGTTGGCCAAAAAGGGCGTATGCGTTTTTTCCTGAATATATTCAGGAAAAAACGCATACGCCCTTTTTGGCCAAGGGCATCATTGTCAACCTTTTGCTGCTTTTCATGTGCTTTAAAGGCGATTCGAATCTACCTCCTGAAATCTGTTTCCTGCAATTCTGCCTTGATTTCAAATCCTCTTCTTTGCCTTCCCTCAATATATTTGTGGACGAGAGTTATCATTTATAACTCTGGAGGTTTGTGAATTGCAGTGCCCTGAAGCTCCATTTTACAACTCGCTTTTTTGGGAGCTGGCCGCAAAAGCGCAGGATGGCTTCAGGCCCTGTTCTGGTTCCGGGGGGCAGGCTGAGCCTGTGGTTAATTCTTCTTCCTGATGGGAAAATAGAGTGACCTCTGCCTGTGTCCACACCAAGAGCTAGTCTCTCATTGGTTCCCCCTCTTTCCGTTCATCCTCAGGACAAATTGCAAGCTGTACGGACCAGGAGGTTAAAGGTGCTGATTCTCCATGGAGGGAGATTGCTACTAAAGAGGCTGGTATGGCGAACCCGAGCACAAGGAGATGAGAAATGAGGTGCGTTTTAGAAACCTTTCCCGATCACACGGTGTACCACCTTCTGGGTTTCTCATGCATGTTTTCGATGTAGGAAGATGCCCTTGAACCTGGAGATTTGTAAACCATGAGTTGGGTAACAGGCAATATTACTTTAAAGGCTCTGCGTTTGCTCCCCCAACCTCACCAAGCCTCTCAGCCCCGAGAGTGTCCACCCTTATGTCTCATCCAGCTGTGGGTCTAGATATGGTCAATCCAGGTGGCATCATAGCCCCTGAACGAATTTTGTAAGAATTTCTCTCTCTTTCACTGTCTTTGTTTCACGGGTTTTTAAAAGTAATTTATTTTTATAATGGGGTTTAGCTGCTTTTCACGGCTGTGTTTATGCCGCTTTACACCCACTTGACTCACTTCCAGAGAGATATCAATACATAGGTTTTACAATTCTGACTAGTCAGATATGTTCTCTTGCGGTGAATAGGGGTTGTTGAGTCCAGTTCACTGAGCAAGGAGTAGGTCTTGTCTATTACATATTGGATTTATGGAACGTTATCTGAGCTAATTTGAAATCCTTGTTTTATGCATCACCCCACCTCACCTTTCCCGTTAAGCAACCATAGTGTGTTTCCTAAATGTGTGACTCTGTTCTGTTTTGTAATTCAGTTCAAGTGTAACGGTTTTTACATTCCCTCTATAAGTGATACCTTATGAGAAGTGTCCTTTTCTGTGTGACTTATTTCACTTAGAATCGTCGTACCTAAATCCACTCATCATGCTGCTACTACCCTTATGATATTGATTTCACGCCCGGGTGATATACAATTGTACATATGGACCACAACTTCTTTATCCATTTTTCTCTTTCCTTGCATATTGAAGGTGGAATTAAGTGGAGGTTCTTGTCAACAGAGCAGCCCTAAAGTTTGGGGTGCCTGTGTCTTGCTGAGTTTTAGTTTTCCCAATTTATACGCCCATGAGTGGATGTGCCCCTTTCTCTCTAGCTGTGTTTTTTAGATGTTTTAGGAAACACCATACCCTTCTCCAGAGTCATCATTGGCAATTTACACCCCACCCATCAGTGTAACAAGGCTCCCTTTCCTCCATGGCCTCTCCTGCATTTCTTGTTTTTACACTTTTTTAGGAAGGCCATTTTGACTGATGGGAAGTCAGAGTTCTTTGTAGTGCTGAATTGCATTTCCGGCTTGCTTGGTTGGCCAAAAAGGGCCTATGGGTTTTTTCCTGAATTCATTCAGAAAAAAACGCATATGCTCTTTTTGGCCAAGTGCATCATTGTCGACGTTTTGCCGCTTTTCATGTGCTTTAGGGGTGATTCAAATCTAACTCCTGAAATCTGTTTCCTGCAATTCTGCCTTGATTTCAAATCCTCTTCTTTGCCTTCCCTCAATATATTTGTGGACGAGAGTTATCATTTACAAATCTGCAGATTTGTTAATTGCAGTGCCCCTGAGCTCCATTTTTCACCTCGCTTTTTTGGGAGCTTTCCGCAGATCCGCTCGTTTGCTTCTGGCCCTACTCTGGTTCCCGGTGGCAGGCTAAGCCTTTGCTTAATTCTTCTTCCTGACTGGAAAGTAGAGTGACATGTGCCTCTCCGAACACCTAGGGCTTGGCTCTCTTTGTTTCTCCTCCTTCCCCTTCTTCCTTTGGACAAATTCCAATTTCTGTGCAACTGGATGTTGAAGGTGCTGACATCCTCAAGTGGGGAGATTTTAAGGAAAAAGGCTGGAGGGGTGAACCCAACAACCAGGAAATTAGGAGTTTTGGTGCCTTTTCCAAAATCTTCCTGATCCAACCGTGTTCCATCTTCTGGGTGTCACAGGCATGTTTTAGCTGTAGGAAAGGTCCCGTGTATGTAAGGAGAACACAAGGGATTTTTCCAAATCAGTGTCTCCCCGAACTCCAATCTGGGGAATTTTTAAGCTACTGGTACATGTGTGTTCATTAAGGGACTTGGGCCGTAGGCAGAGTCCGAACTTTAGATGATTGAAGTCTTCAGGTTCAGAAACGCTCACCATCGGCCTCCTTTAGTTTCCATTTTATCTGTAGTTGATAGATGATGTCGATATAGATATCTATTGTTTTTCAGATTATTTCCCCTCAGGGGTCATTACAAAATATTGAGTATAGTTCCTTGTGCTATACAGTAGTTCCTTGTTGATGATATATTTTATACATAGCAGTGTGTATATGTTAATCTGAAACTGTTAATTTATCCCTCCTCCCACCTTTCCCTTTTGGTAATAAAAAATATAAGATTTTATACTTCTCAGAAATCTAGGAGCTGAAAGAGAGGTATCATTTTCAATGGAAAATCATTCCAAACAAGGTTGAAACTTCAACCAAGATTATTAGATGTACATCCTTGGAAAGAAATCACTGCATTTCTCTACTGTTGACCTGACAAATAAGACAAACCCCTCCACTGAACTTGCTTATAATAAAGTGATGGAAATATCAAATGGAAGTGTTAGAAACATCTTATTTTACACGAGCCTTATACACTGCTCTATGTTAATTACAGTTTGGCTCACACATCTGTTCATTGAAGTTACAATGTTCTCAAATTCTGTTACTGATCCTGCAGAGTGGGCCCCAACAAGGGTCTCCCTGCCCAGTGTCATTGGAGCCAACAGATCGAGACTGACTTTGGTTCAGAAGCAAAGGAAAACTTTATATTTTGATCAGAGAATGGAGAGGTGAGAGTGTGTGCTCCCCTGCGGGTTGTGGGCCGGGCTGCTGTGTAGGGATCCTGTCAGCATCAGCGGGAGGGAGGGGGCGGAGCTCTCGAGGGCCGGGTTGCCTGGAGCTCAGGCTCTATGTCGCAGAGTCTGCACGGGGCCCCACGAGCTGAGGTGTCGGCCCAGCCATTTTGCACTAGGAAATCGGGTCTGAAGTGTCGGGTGTGGGACCTCTGCATGTGGAAACCTAGGAGCAAGTGAAATTAGACAAAGCACAAAGGAAAAAATGGTTAGACTTTATTTTATTGCCCAGATTCTATTTTTATCTCCCAGGAATTTTTAATGGGCTTTGCCAGTGACAAAGCCCTCCTCTGCCTTTTGTCCCATTCCTCATTCTTGAGGCGCTGAGGGTGCAGACACGTCTTCTGTAAATGCTTCATGCTGAGTTGAGTGTCCTCATACCCGGGGGGAGGGGCAGGACTTCTCCCCAGCAGCCTCCAGGTGAGGTTGATTGTCCGCAGGCCTCCTCCCTCACTGCTCGTCTGCCTGGGCACCAGCATTGGAAGTTTTATAGATTCTAATGACCTTTAAGGGTCCAGGAAAGAGATGTGCAGAGACGCTGGGGGGGTGGGCGGTTTTACCCTGCTCCACATTGGTTCGGCCCCCTTAGGCTGATGGTTTCTGCCAGCCTAGATGCTCTGACCAGTAGTCTGTGCTTTCTTCAGTTAGGCCACTGAATTAACGTACAAACAGCACCAGGTGTCAGAGCCCTGCTTGCTCAACTCCCAGACAGTCCAGGGCCGGTGGTGATCCAGGACCATGACGGCCACTCAGTCAACGGCCTTTTGAAGTAGCCAGGTGTAGAGCCGGTCTCATTGGCCGCCATCACTGCAGTGTCTGCAGGCTTTTCTATGGTGGCAGCGTTATTTATGGTTCCCCTGCCAAGTTTATTAGCTCCGCTCTGGGTGCAGTAAGTCCTGTAAGCAATAGTCTGCTCTTTTGGGGCACACTCTTGTTGTTTTCTGAGAGAAGCTCCAGGTAAAGTGATGGTCACACGAGTCGTCATGGGGGCCCATTGCCCCAGGTTGTCTCTCTGGAGGTTGGTGTTGGAGGGCCTCCTCACTTGAGGTCATTGTGCCCACGGAGCAATCCCTGCAACTTCAGGGCATGGTGGGTGGTTAGGATCACCAAGTGGCGTCCTTTTCCCTTAGGAGGGAGCTGGCCTTGCGGGCTGCTGATTTCCAGGTTTTTAGATACCCCCAGTATCCTGGTCGGATGGGGTGGCTGGCCAATGCCTGGAGGGCATTCTTGCATTGTTCCATTTCAAGTGGTCCCAGTTTTTGCACTAATACTCCAAGGGCGATTCGCCTTGGACCAGGAATGTAAAGGTCAAAGGGTTTAGCTAACTTAGGGAGGTCCAGGGCCAGGGTCTGAATTGACTGCTCTTTCCATTCTTGAAAGGCCGCTTCTGGATTCTATTCAAAAGGATCATCATCTTTTCCTTTCAGTGATTCATATAGAGGCCCAGCTATTAGACTGTAGTTAGGGATCCAGATGCAGCAAACCCCGGTCTCCCCAGGAACCCCTAAGCTGTCTTCTAGTTTCAGGAAAGGTGAGGCTGCAAATGGCTTCTTCCCTTTCCTGGGGTGGGCTTCTCCGACCTTCTGTGCGAATGAAGCCCAGGAAGGCCACCTTAGTTTGTGATATTTGAGCCTTTTCCTTGGACACCTTCTATCTTTTATTGGCTAGGTAGTTCAGAGGCCTCCTTAGTCGGGCTGGTGATCAGAATGTCATCTGCATATTGAAGGAGGGTTCCCTTCTCCAGAGGTAGATCTTTTAGGTCTTTAGCTAACGTTTCCCCAAAGATGGTGTGGGAATTTTTGAACCCCTGGGGCAGGACGGCCCAGCAGTATTGTTTTTGTTGTAGGTTGAGTCCTGCCACTCACAGCCAAAATTTCTTGTGACTCTGGGACTAATGGAATACAGAAGAAGGCATCATTGAAGTCTAATACAGAATGCCATGTCCTGGTGGATGGTAGAATGACCAGCAGGGTGTAGGAATTAGGAACTACTAGATGTATATCCTCTGTGGCTTCACTGACTGTCCTGGCGTCCTCTACCAGGTCCCCAGCAGCCCACGGGGCTCTTGTGGTCAGGCCCCTCCCAGGATATGGAGCTCACCTGGGCAGGTACCCAGCGGCCCACGGGGCTCTGGTGGTTAGGCCGCTCCCAGGATATTGAGCTCACCTGGGCAGGTACCCAGCAGCCCATGGGGCCCTCATGGTCAGGCCCCTCCCAGGATATGGAGCTCACCTGGGCAGGTACGCAGCAGCCCACGGGGCTCTCGTGGGCAGGCCCCTCCCTGGATATGGAGCTCCCGTGGACAGGTACCCCGGCAGGGCTGGGCACACAGGAACCGTGCACATAGCCCTCATTGCAGAGCACCCCCAGCACCCCTGTCACTCAGAGCTGACACAGAGCACCTCAGAGCAGAGCTTGAACTAACAAACAGCAGCTCCAACAGGTCTGTGGCCCTAGGCTTCACTCTGTGCGGCCTCCCTCTGCCTGGTCTTCCAGGGGCTTCCACTGCAGCCGGGGTACCAGGCCTCTGTCTCCACCCACCACCCCTCCTCTCCCTGACTCCTGGGTTCCTCTCATTAGCAGAGGGTCTTCTTGAAGTTGTCTCCCACTCATGGACCAGATAAAATGATTCGAAAACAAGCCAGGGCTGCCGCCCCTTATCTATCCTGACTCTCGGGACCCTACACCTGTTCCTTGGATCTGGCCGGTGCAGCAAGGCCCATTTTCTGCAACTCTGAGTCCCTGAGGGGCGAGGATTGGCTGACCTGGGCAGCCTGACCCGGCCGGCCAGCCCTTCCCAGGTGTGCCTGGGTTGAGGTCAATATAAACACCCCTCCAGGCAGCAAAAGCCTCTGCAGCTGTGCCTGACGCCATATTCTCTGCCCCGTCAGCAGTCTCGGGGTTGGGCTGGTGGGAGGGAGTAGGGCCCATGGCTCTATGAGTGGCCCAGTGTGACTGGGGCTCTGCTGGACTTTCTGCAGGAGTTGCCGGGCTGCCACCTGCTAAAGAAGAGGATGTGTCACCCATACTTGCTGCTGGAATTTCTCCCCGGGCAGAGGTGAGGAAGGAAAAAAGCAGTGGGGGCCGGGACAGGAGGGGTACCTCAGGCAGGGAAATGGAAAGCTTCCAGACGAGCGCCCGGGGCCAGGACCATCCTGGCTGGCCTGCAGGCACCAAGTCGGCCTGCGTGCTGTCGCTGGTGTGACTCCAAGCCCCTTCCTCTAGTTTTTAAAGTCTTTGCACACATTCAGGTGTTTTACCTGGGAAGGGTGGGAAAAGTTCAGCAGCAGCTGGCCTGGGGCTCAGCTCACGTTTACTCAGAGACGCCTCCTCACGGTCCCCCAGCTTTGCAATGAGGACGCTCCTCGTGTGGGGGCTGCTGGCTGCATGGGAGATGATTCCCCACCTGTGACCAACTTCAGAATTGTTTACCACTGGAGCAAGTGCCCTGATAGGGTTTTCCTCTGTATGACCAGTGGGTTCTGTTTTTTTTTTTTTTTTTCTTTTTTGGTTCAAGGTAAGTTTTATTCCTCTTTTTGTATTTATGGATATAAGCATGGAAATAATTCATTCATATAAATACGTCTATGGGAAGGACAGAACTTTTTTTCTGTTTTATTTTTTTAAGTATTATTTATTTTTTAATTTTTGAATTTATTTTATTCATTTTTTTATACAGCAGGCTCTTATTGGTAACCTATTTTATACATATAAGTGTGTATATGTCAATCCCAGGCTCGCAATTCATCCCACCACCACCACCCTGCCACTTTCCCCCCTTGGTGTCCATACATTTGTTCTCTACATCTGTGTCTCTATTTCTGCCTTGCAAACCGGTTCATCTTTACCATTTTTCTAGGTTCCACATGTATGCGTTAATATACGATATTTGTTTTTCTCTTTCTGACTTACTTCACTCTGTATGACAGTCTCTAGATCTATCCACGTCTCTACAAATGACCCAATTTCATTCCTTTTTATGGCTGAGTAATATTCCATTTTATATATGTAGCACATCTTTTCTGTTCGTCTGTCTATGGGCATTTAGGTTGCTTCCATGACCTGGCTATTGTAAACAGTGCTGCAATGAATATTGTGGTGAATATGTCTTTTTGAATTATGGTTTTCTCTGGGTATATGGCCAGTAGTGGGATTGCTGGGTCATATGGTAATTCTATTTTTAGTCTTTTAAGGAACCTCCATACTGTTCTCCATCGTGACTGTATCAATTTACATTCCCACAAATAGTGTAAGAGGGTTCCCTTTTCTCCACACCCTCTCCAGCATTTGTTGCTTGTAGATTTTCTGATGATGCCCATTCTAACTCGTGTGAGGCGATACCTCATTGTAGTTTTGGTTTATATTTCTCTAATAATTAGTGATGTTGAGCAGCTTTTCATGTGCTTCTTGGTCATCTGTATGTCTTCTTGGGACAAATGTCTATTTACGTCATCTGCCCATTTTTGGATTGGGTTGTTTGTTTTTTTACTGTTGAGCTGCATGAGCTGTTTATATACATTGGAGATTAATCCTTTGTCCATTGATTCGTTTGCAAATATTTTCTCCCATTGTGAGGGTTGTCTTTTCGTCTTGTTTGTAGTTTCCTTTGCTTTGCAAAAGCTTTTAGGTTTCATTTGCTCCCATATGTTTATTTTTTTTTTATTCCATTACTCTAGGAGGTGGATCAAAAAAGATCTTGCTGTGATTTATGTCAAAGAGTATTCTTCCTATGTTTTCCTCTAAGAGTTTTATAGTGTCCGGTCTTACATTTCGGTCTCTAATCCATTTTGAGTTTATTTTTTGTGTATGGTGTTAGGGAGTGTTCTAATTTCATTCTTTTACATGTAGCTGTCCATTTTTCCCAGCACCACTTATTGAAGAGACTGTCTTTTCTCCTTTGTATACCCTTGCCTCCTTTGTCATAGATTAGTGGGCCATAGGTGTGTAGGTTTATCTCTGGGCTTTTTTTTTTTTCTTTTACATCTTTATTGGAGTATAATTGCTTTACACTTGTGTGTTAGTTTCTGCTGTATAAAAAAGTGAATCAGCTGTGCGTATACATATAACACCATATCCCCTCCCTCTTGCACCTCCCTCTCACTCCCTTATCCCACCCTTTTAGGTGGTCACAAAGCACAGAGCTGATCTCCCTGTGCTATGTGGCTGCTTCCCAGTAGCTATCAATTTTACATTTGGTAGTGTATATATGTCCATACCACTCTCTCACTTTGTCCCAGCTTACCCTTCCCTCTCCCCATGTCCTCAAGTCCTTTCTCTACGTCTGTGTCCTTAATCCTTTCCTGCCCCTAGGTTCTTCATAAACTTTTTTTTTAAGATTCCATATATATGTGTTAGCATACAGTATTTGTTTTTCTCTTTCTGACTTACTTCACTCTGTAGGACAGACTCTAGATCCATCCACCTCACTAAAAGTAACTCAATTTCGTTTCTTTTTATGGCTGAATAATGTTCCATTGTATATATGTGCCACATCTTCTTTATCCATTTATCTGTTGATGGACACTTAGGTTGCTTCCATGTCCTGGCTATTGTAAATAGAGCTACAGTGAACGTTGTGGTACATGACTCTTTTTGAATTATGGTTTTCTCAGGGTAAATGTCCAGGAGTGGGTTTGCTGGGTTGTATGGTAGTTCTATTTTTAGTTTTTAAGGAACCCCCATACCGTTCTCCCTAGTGGCTATATCAATTTACATTCCCACCAACAGTGCAAGAGGGTTCCCTTTTCTCCAATAAATGCCTCTCCAGCATTTATTGTTGGTAGATTTTTTGATGATGGCCATTCTGACTGGTGTGAGGTGATACCTCACTGTAGTTTTGATTTGCATTTCTCTAATGATTAGTGATGTTCAGCATCCTTTCATGTGTTTGTTGGCAACCTGTATATCTTCTTTGGAGAAATGTCTATTTAGGTCTTCTGCCCATTTTTGGATTGGGTT
Organism: Balaenoptera borealis; assembly: GCF_965194805.1. Lineage (NCBI taxonomy): Eukaryota > Metazoa > Chordata > Mammalia > Artiodactyla > Balaenopteridae > Balaenoptera > Balaenoptera borealis. The sequence goes on from NW_028123050.1 coordinate 114,877, forward strand.
GTTTGGTTTTGTGATATTGAGCTACATGAGCTGCTTTTTGGAGATTAATCCTTTGCCATTTGCTTCATTTGAAAATATTTTCTCCCATTCTGATGGTTGTCTTTTCATCTTGCTTATGTTTTCCTTTGCTGTGCAAAAGAATTTATGTTTCATTCGGTCCCATTTTTTTATTTTTGTTTTTATTTCCATTTCTCTAGGAGGTGGGTCAAAAAGGATCTTGCTGTGATTTATGTCATAGACTGTTCTGCTTATGTTTTCCTCTAAGAGTTTTATAGTGGCTGGTCTTATATTTAGGTCTCTAATCCATTTTGAGTTTATTTTTGTGTATGGTGTTAGGGAGTGTACTAATTTCATTCTTTTACATGTAACTGTCCAGTTTTCCCAGCACCACTTGCTGAAGACACTGTCTTTTCTCCATTGTATACCCTTGCCTCCTTTGTCATAGATTAGTGAACCATAGGTACGTGGGTTTATCTCTGTGCTTTCTATCCTGTTCTATTGACCTATATTTCTGTTTTTGTGTCAGTACCATATTATCTTGATTACTGTAGCTTTGCAATATAGTCTGAAGTCTGGAAGTCTGATTCCTCCAGCTCTTTTTTTTCCCCCTCAAGACTGCTTTGGCTATCCAGGGTCTTTTGTGTCTCCCTACAAATTTTAAGATTTTTTTTTCTTGTTCTGTAGAAAATGCCAAAGGTATTTTGATCGGGATTGCATTGAATCTGTAGATTGCTTTGGGTAGTATAGTCATTTTCACAATATTGATTCTTCTAATCCGAGAACATGGTATATGTCTCCATCTGTTTATATCATCTTTGATTTCTTTCATCAGTGTCTTATAGTTTTCTGAGTACAGGTCTTTTACTTCCTTAGGTAGGTTTATTCCTAGGTATTTTATTCTTTTTGTTGCAGTGGTAATGGGATTGTTTCCTTAATTTCTCTTTCTGATCTTTCATTGTTAGTGTATAGGAATGCAAGCAATTTCTGTGCATTAATTTTGTATCCTGCAACTTTACCAAATTCATTGATTAGCTCCAGTGGTTTTCTGGTGGCATCTTTAGGATTCTCTATCTATGATATCATGTCATCTGCAAACAGTGACAATTTTACTTCTTCTTTTCCTTTTTGTATTCCTTTTATTTCTTTTTCTTCTCTGATTGCCATGGCTAGGACTTCCAAAACTATGTTGAATAGCAGTGGTGAGAGTGGACATCCTCGTCTTGTTCCTGATCTTAGAGGAAACGCTTTCAGTTTTTCACCATTGAGAATGCTGTTTGCTGTGGGTTTGTCATATATGGCCTTTATTATGTTGAGGTAGTTTCCCTCTAGGCCCACACTCTGCAGAGTTTTTATCGTAAATGAGTGTTGAATTTTCTCAAAATCTTTTCCTTCATCTATTGAGATGATCATATGCTTTTATTCTACAATTTGTTAATATGGTGTATCACATTGATTTGTGTATATTGAAGAATCCTTGCATCCCTGGGATAAACCCCACTTGATCATGGTGTATGATCCTTTTAATGTGTTGTTCGATTCTGTTTGCTAGTATTTTGTTGAGGATTTTTACATCTATATTCATCAGTGATATTGGTCTATAATTTTCTTTCCTTGTAGTATCTCTGTCTGATTTTGGTATCAGGGTGATGGTGGTCTCATAGAATGAGTTTGGGAGTGTTCCTTCCCCTGCAATTGTTTTGAAGAATTTGAGAAGGTTGGGTGTTAGCTCTTCTCTAAATGTTTGATAGAATTCACCTGTGATGCCATCTGGTTCTGGACTTTTGTTTGTTGGAAGATTTTTAATCACAGTTTCAATTTCATTGCTTGTGATAGGTTTGTTCATATTTTCTATTTCTTCCTGGTTCAGTCTTAGAAGGTTATCCCTTTCTAAGAATTTGTCCATTTCTTCCAGATTGTCCATTTTATTGGCCTAGAGTTGCTTGTAGTAGTCTCTTAGGATGCTTTGTATTCCTGTGGTGTCTGTTGTAACTTCTGCTTTTTCACTTCTAATTTTGTTGATTTGCGTCCTCTCCCTCTTTTTCTGGAGTCTGGCTAAAGGTTGATCATTTTTGCTTATCTTCTCAAAGAACCAGCTTTTAGTTTTATTGATCTTTGCTTTCGTTTTCTTTGTTTCTATTTCATTTATTTCTGCTCTGATCTTTATGATTTCTTTCCTTCTACTAACTTTGGGTTTTGTTCTTCTTTCTCTAGTTCCTCTAGGTGTAAGGTTAGATTGTTTATTTGAGATTTTTCTTGTTTCTTGAGGTAGGCTTGTATTGCTATAAACTTCCCTCTTAGAACTCCTTTTGCTGCATCCCATAGGTTTTGGATCATCGTGTTTTTGTTGTCATTTGTCTCTAGGTAGTTTTTGATTTCCTCTTTGATTTCTTCAGTGATCTCTTGGTTATTTAGTAACGTATTGTTTAGCCTCCATGTGTGTGTGTTTTTTACGGTTTTTTCCGTGTAATTGATTTCTAATCTCATAGCATTGTGGTCGGAACAGCTGCTTGATATGATTTCAGTTTTCTTAAATTTACTGAGGCTTTATCTGTGACCCAAGATGTGATCTATCCTGGAGAATGTTCCGTGTGCAGTTGAGAAGAACGTGTAATCTGCTGTTTTTGGATGGAATGTCCTATAAATATCAACTAACTCTATCTGGTCTATTGTGTCATTTAAAGCTTGTGTTTCCTTATTAATTTTCTGTCTGGCTGATCTCCACTGGTGTAAGTGAGCTGTTAAAGTCCCCCGCTATTATTGTGTTACTGTCGATTTCCTCTTTTATAGCTGTTAGCAGTTGCCTTATACATTGAGCTGCTCCTATTTTGGGTACATATATATTTATAATTGTTATATCTTCTTCTTGGATTGGTCCCCTGACCATTATGTAGTGTCTTTCCTTGTCTCTTGTAACATTCTTTATTTTAAAGTCTATTTTATCTGATATGAGTATTGCTACTCCAGCTTTCTTTTGATTTTCATTTGCATAGAATATATTTTTCCATCGCCTCACTTTGAGTCTGTATGTGTCCCTAGGTCTGAAATGGATCTCTTGTAGACAGCATATATATGGGTCTTGTTTTTGTATCCATTCAGCGAGCCTGTGTCTTTTGGTTGGAACATGTAGTGCATTCACGTTTAAGGTAATTATCGATATGTATGTTCCTACTACTATTTTCTTAATTGTTATGGGTTTGTCTTGGTGGGTCCTTTTCTTCTCTTGTGTTTCCCACTTAGAGAAGTTCCTTTAGCATTTGGTGTAGAGCTGGTTTCATGGTGCTGAATTCTCTTAGCTTTTGCTTGTCTGTAAGGCTTTTGATTTCTCCATCAAATCTGAATGAGCTCTTTACAGGGTGGAGTACTCTTGGTTGTAGGTTCTTCCCTTTCATCACTTTAAATTTATCATGCCACTTCCTTCTGGCTTGTAGATTTTCTGCTGAGAAATCAGTTGTTATCCTTATGGGAGTTCCCTTGTATGTTATTTGTCATTTTTCCCTCGCTGCTTTCAATCATTTTTCTTTGTCGTTAATTTTTGTCAATTTGATTGCTATGTGTCTTGTCATTTTTCTCCTTTGGTTTATCCTGCCTGGGACACTCTGTGCTTCTGGACTTGGGTGGCTATTTCTTTTCCCATGCTAGGGAAGTTTTTGACCATAATCTCTTCAAATATATTCTCGGGTCCTTTCTCTCTCTCTTCTCCTTCTGGGACCCCTATAATGCGAATGTTGTTGCGTTTAATGTTGTGCCAGAGGACTCTTGGGGTGTCTTCGTTTGTTTTCATTCTTTTTCTTTATTCTGTTCCATGGCAGTGATTTCCACCTTTCTGTCTTCCAGGTCACTTATCCGTTCTTCTGCCACAGTTATTCTGCTACTGATTCCTTCTAGTGTATTTTTCATTTCAGTTATTCCATTGTTCACCTCTGTTTGTTTGTTCTTTAATTCTTCTAGGTGTTTGTTCCTTAATTCTTCTAGGTCTTTGTTAAACATTTCTTGCATCTTCTCGATCTTTGCCTCCTTTCTTTTTCCAAGGTCTTGGCTCAACTTCACTATCATTATTCTGAATTCTTTTTCTGGAAGGTTCCCTATCTCCACCTCATTTCGTTTTTTTTCTGGGGTTTTATCTTGTTCCTTGATCTGGTATAAAGTCCTCTGCCTTTTCATTTTGTCTATCTTTCTGTGAATGTGGTTTTCCTTCCACAGGCTGCAGAATTGTAGTTCTTCTTGCTTCTGCTGTCTGCTCTCCGGTGGATGAGTCTATCTTAGAGGCTTGTGCAAGCTTCCTGATGGGAGGGACTGGTGGTGGGTAGAGCTGGGTGTTGCTTTGGTGGGCAGAGCTTTAATCCGCTTGTCTACGGATTAAATAAAACTTTAATAAAAAGTTTAATCCGCTTGTCTGCTGATGCATGGGGCTGGGTTCCCTCCCTGTTGGTTGTTTGGCCTGAGGCGACCCAGCCCTGGAGCCTACCTTGCTCTTGGTGGGGCTAATGGCGGACTCTGGGAGGGCTCACACCAAGGAGTATTTCCCAGAACTTCTGCTGCCAGTGTCGTTGTCCTCACGGTGAGCCACAGCCACAGCCACCACCTGCCTCTGCAGGAGACCCTCTAAAAGTAGCAGGTAGTTCTGGTCATTCTCCTACAGGGTCACTGCTCCTTCCCCTGGGTCCTGATGTGCACACTACTTTGTGTGTGCCCTCCAAGAGTGGAGTATCTGAGTGGAGTTGAGACTCTGAGACTCTGTGTGGAGTTGCACAGACTCTGGGTCCTGTGAAGCTTCGATGTTTTGTGATTCTAGAAATCCTATAGGAGACGGTCCACAGCAGGTGACGCTAATGTTGTCAGTAGAGGTGTTGAAGCCAAAGATCTGCAGTTCCAACTAGAGGTGCCGATGTACATACAGGACAAAATCATCTCGTGTGAATGTAGTTCAGGCATGTTTAAGATGAATGCAGTCATGTTAATGCCTACCATATTCTATCTTGAGCCTCTCCTCAGGGACCCCCTCCTCAGTTCCTGAGGCTCCTGTAAGTCATGTACAGGGGACTGGAGAGTGGGCTCTGTCCAGTCTGAGCCCTGAGTTACCCTGTGTGTATCTTAGGATACTTTGTATTTCTGTGGTGTCTGTTGTAACATCATCTCTTTCATTTCAGATTTATTTGGGCCCTCTCTTTTTAAAAAAACATACTACTGTTGTCTTTTATTCTCTACAGAAGCTTAATAAGTGTTTGATCTACTATCCTTACCCTATGTATACTTTTTGCAGTGAGATTTTTACTTTTCTTTGTTTCCTTGTTACTATCAATAATTAGTGAGACTTCTTTTAAGCTACCTTCAACATTGCTTATAAAGCTGCTTTATTAGTGATGACAGAGCCTTAATGGAAGTCATGTTCTGGTTGTAAATTAGAATGCAATGTGCCAGCAAATAGCCCCTTAAGTTTATGTCTCATTACTTCTTGTTCTTTTTTTAATTTAATTTTTATTTTTTGTCAGAGCAAATTTAATTAAAATGTTTTGTTTCTTCTAGGTGTGAAAGATGTGGTTCTTTTAAACATATACATATATCTATTCTTCTTTGGATCATTTTCCCATGTAGGTTATGACACGATGTTGAGTAGTCTTGTCTTGGTATTACGTAGGTCTTTGGTGATTACATATTTCACATGTGTTTCTATATCTATCTTAACCCCAATATCCTAATGTATCCAATCCTCACACCTTTCCATTTGGTGAACCATAAGTTTGTTTAATGAATCTGTGATTGCATTTCTCTGTGGAAATATCTTCATTGGTATCAATGTTTAGCTAAGACCTATAAGTGATATTATAGGATATGTGTCTTTTGCTTTCTGACTTAGTACAATTTGCCTGATTACCTCAAGAATCATACATGGTGCTGCAAATGGCACTGTTTCATTTTTTTCCCTGGCTAATATTCCATCTGTACGTGTACCAGTTCTTCTTTGGGCACGCACCTCTTGATGGACTTTCTGGTTGCCTCCATGTCTTGGCTATTGTAATACTGCTGCAATGCACATTTGCTTGTCTGTGTCTTTCCAGTTATGTCTTCTTATGTTATAGGCCAAGGAGTGGGCTTGCTGTATCATATGGTAGCTCAGTGTGTATGTTTTATAGGCACCACCATTCAGTTCTCATTAGTGGCTCTTTCCAGGTTACATCCCACTTAAAATTGAGGGTATGCATTTCTCCAAAACACCTTCAATATTTATTGTTTGTAGTTTTCTTGCTGATGGTCATTCTAACAGGTGCGAGCTGATACCTATCTGTGATTGAATTTGCATGTGTCCCATAATCTGTTAAAACTGAGCTTTAAAGCATGCCCTTTTTATTTATCAAACTGTGATTACAGCTTAGTTCTTCAAAGTGTTTTCTTAAAGTAAGTGTCACATTTTGAAAATTTTTGGCCATTACCTCCCTCAAGACATTTTGAGGGCACGTTTCATTTATGGCCCTGAAGTACTTGTTCATATGAAGTGACCATTAGCACAGGTTTTAAAGCTGCTTTTGCAGGTAACGGCCAGAGGGTGGCAGTCTTTCTACGTTCCCAATCTGGTAAATAGGGAAAGAGACCTTCAGCCCCAAGAGTGTCCAGCTTTATTTCTCATCCAGCTGTGGGTCTAGATATGGTCACACCAGGTTGCATCACAGCCCCGGAACGAATTATGTAAAAATTTCTCCCTCTATCACTGTCTTTGTTTTTTGGGATTTTAAAGTAATTTATTTTTATAATGGGGTTTACCTGATTTTCACTGCTGTGTTTATGCCCCTTTACACCCACTTGATTCACTTACAGAGAGACATCAATACATAGGTTTTAAGATTATTACTAGTCAGATATATACTTGTTCGTTGAATAGGGGATGTTGCATCCACTTCACTGAGCAAGGAATAGGTCTTGTCTATTACATATTGGTTTTATGGATCGGTATTTGAGCTAATATGAAACCCTTGATTTATGCATCACCCAACCTCACCTTTCCCGTTAAGCAGCCATAGTGTGTTTTCTAAATGTGTGACTCTGTTCTGTTTTGTAATTCAGTTCAAGTGTAACGGTTTTTACATTCCCTCTATAAGTGATACCTTATGAGAAGTGTCCTTTTCTGTGTGACTTATTTCACTTAGAATCGTCGTACCTAAATCCACTCATCATGCTGCTACTAGCCTTATGACATTGATTTCATGGCTGAGTGATATTCCATTGTACATAAGGACCACAACTTCTTTATCCATTTTTCTCTTTCCTGGGATATTTAAGTTGGAATGAAGTGGAGGTCCTGGTCAACAGAGCAGCCCTAAACTTTGGGGTGCTTGTGTCTTGCTGATTTTTCATTTTCCCAATTTATACCCCCATGAGTGGAAGTGCCCTATGCTCTCTAAGCTGTGTTTTTTAGATGTTTCAGGACACACCGTACATTTCTCCAGAGTGGTTGTTGGCAATTTACATCCCGCCCATCAGTGTAGCAAGGCTCCCATTTCTCCATGGCCTGTTATGCATTTCTGGTTTTGACACGTTTTTCAGCATGGCCCTTTTGACCGATGGGAAGCGAGACTTCTTTGTAGCGCTGATTTGCTTTTCCAGGTTGCTTGGTTGGCCAAAAAGGGCGTATGCGTTTTTTCCTGAATATATTCAGGAAAAAACGCATACGCCCTTTTTGGCCAAGGGCATCATTGTCAACGTTTTGCCGCTTTTCATGTGCTTTAAAGGCGATTCGACTCTACCTCCTGAAATCTGTTTCCTGCAATTCTGCCTTGATTTCAAATCCTCTTCTTTGCCTTCCCTCAATATATTTGTGGACGAGAGTTATCATTTATAACTCTGCAGGTTTGTGAATTGCAGTGCCCTGAAGCTCCATTTTACAACTCGCTTTTTTGGGAGCTGGCCGCAAAAGCGCAGGATGGCTTCAGGCCCTGTTCTGGTTCCGGGGTCCGGGTGAGCCTGTGGTTAATTCTTCTTCCTGATGGGAAAATAGAGTGACCTGTGCCTGTCACAACACCAAGAGCTAGTCTCTCACTGGTTCCCCGTCTACCCGTTCAACCTCAGGACTAATTGCAACCTGTACGGAACAGGAGGTTAAAGGTGCTGATGCTCCAAGTAGGGAGATTGTTAGTAAAGCGGCTGGAATGGCGAACCCGGGCACAAGGAGAAGAGAAATGAGGTGCGTTTTAGAAACCTTTCCCCATCACATGATGTACCATCTTTTTGTTTTCTCATGCATGTTTTCGATGTAGGAAGATGCCCTTGAACCTGGACATTTGGGACCCATGCGATGGGTACCACGCAGTATTACTTTAAAGGGTCTGCGTTTGCTCACCCAACCTCACCAAACCTCTCAGCCCCAAGAGTGTCCACCCTTATGTCTCATCCAGCTGTGGGTCTAGATATGGTCAATCCAGGTTGCATCACATCCCCTGATCGCATTGTTTAAGAATTTCGCTCTCTTTCACTGTCTTTGTTTCATGGGTTTTTCAAAGTAATTTATTTTTATAATGGGGTTTAGCTGCTTTTCCCTGCTGTGTTTATGCCGCTTTACACCCACTTGACACACTAACAGAGAGATATCAATACATAGGTTTTAAGATTATTACTAGTCAGATATATTCTTGTGCGGTGAATAGGGCGTGTTGAGTCCAGTTCTCTGAGCAAGGAGTAGGTCTTGTCTATTACATATTGGGTTTATGGAACGGTATCTGAGCTAATTTGAAACCCTTGTTTTATGTATCACCCCACCTCACCTTTCCCGTTAAGCAGCCATAGTGTGTTTTCTGCATGTGTGACTCTGTTCTGTTTTGTAATTCAGTTCAAGTGTAAAGGTTTTTACTTTCCCTGTATAAGTGATACCTTATGAGAAGTGTCCTTTTCTGTGTGACGTATTTCACTTAGAATCGTCGTACCTAAATCCACTCATCATGCTACTATTGGCCTTATGACATTGATTTCATGGCTGAGTGATATTCCATTGTACATAAGGGCCACAACTTCTTTATTCATTTTTCTCTTTCCTGGGATATTTAAGGTGGAATGAAGTGGAAGTCCTTGTCACCAGAGCAGCCCTAAACTTTGGGGTGCTTGTGTCTTGCTGATTTTTCATTTTCCCAATTTATACCCCCAGGAGTGGAAGTGCCCTATGCTCTCTAAGCTGTGTTTTTTAGATGTTTCAGGACTCACCGTACACTTCTCCAGAGTGTCTGTTGGCAATTTACATCCCGCCCATCAGTGTAGCAAGGCTCCCATTTCTCCATGGCCTGTCCTGCATTTCTGGTTTTGACACATTTTTCAGCATGGCCCTTTTGACCGATGGGTAGCGAGTCTTCTTTGTAGCCCTGATTTGCCTTTCCAGGTTGCTTGGTTGGCCAAATAGGGCGTATGCGTTTTTTCCTGAATATATTCAGGAAAAAACGCATACGCCCTTTTTGGCCAAGGGCATCATTGTCAACGTTTTGCCGCTTTTCATGTGCTTTAAAGGCGATTCGAATCTACCTCCTGAAATCTGTTTCCTGCAATTCTGCCTTGATTTCAAATCCTCTTCTTTGCCTTCCCTCAATATATTTGTGGACGAGAGTTATCATTTATAACTCTGCAGGTTTGTGAATTGCAGTGCCCTGAAGCTCCATTTTACAACTCGCTTTTTTGGGAGCTGGCCGCAAAAGCGCATGATGGTTTCACGCCCTGTTCTGGTTCCGGGGGGCAGGCTGAGCCTGTGGTTAATTCTTCTTCCTGATTGGAAAATAGAGTGACCTGTGCCTGTGTCCACACCAAGAGCTAGTCTCTCATTGGTTCCCCGTCTTCCCGTTCATCCTCAGGACAAATTGCAACCTGTACGGAACAGGAGGTTAAAGGTGCTGATGCTCCAAGTAGGGAGATTGCTAGTAAAGTGGCTGGAATGGGGAACCCGGGCACAAGGAGATGAGAAATGAGGTGCGTTTTAGAAACCTTTCCCCATCACACGGTGTACCATCCTCTAGGATTCTCATGCATGTTTTCGATGTAGGAAGATGCCCTTGAACCTGAAGATTTGGGACCCATGGGACGGGTACCACGCAGTATTACTTTAAAGGGTCGGCGTTTGCTCACCCAACCTCACCAAACCTCTCAGCCCCAAGAGTGTCCACCCTTATGTCTCATCCAGCTATGGGTCTAGATATGGTCAATCCAAGTTGCATCACAGCCCCTGAAAGCATTGTGTAAGAATTTCTCTCTCTTTCACTGTCTTTGTTTCATGGGTGTTTCAAAGTAATTTATTTTTATAATGGGGTTTAGCTGCTTTTCACTGCTGTGTTTATGCCGCTTTACACCCACTTGACACACTAACAGAGAGATATCAATACATAGGTTTTAAGATTATTACTAGTCAGATATATTCTTGTGTGGTGAATAGGGCGTGTTGAGTCCAGTTCTCTGAGCAAGGAGTAGGTCTTGTCTATTACATATTGGGTTTCTGGAACGGTATATGAGCTAATTTGAAACCCTTGTTTTATGTATCACCCCACCTCACCTTTCCCGTTAAGCAGCCATAGTGTGTTTTCTGCATGTGTGACTCTGTTCTGTTTTGTAATTCAGTTCAAGTGTAACGGATTTTACATTCCCTCTATAAGTGATACCTTATGGGAAGTGTCCTTTGCTGTGTGACTTATTTCACTTAGAATTGTCGTACCTAAATCCACTCATCATGCTGCTACTAGCCTTATGACATTGATTTCATGGCTGAGTGATATTCCATTGTACATAAGGACCACAACTTCTTTATCCATTTTTCTCTTTCCTGGGATATTTAAGGTGGAAAGAAGTGGAGGTCCTTGTCAACAGAGCATCCCTAAACTTTGGGGTGCTTGTGTCTTGCTGATTTTTCATTTTCCCAATTTATACCCCCATGAGTGGAAGTGCCCTATGCTCTCTAAGCTGTGTTTTTTAGATGTTTCAGGACTCACCGTACACTTCTCCAGAGTGGCTGTTGCCAATTTACATCCCGCCCATCAGAGTAGCAAGGCTCCCATTTCTCCATGGCCTGTCCTGCATTTCTGGTTTTGACACGTTTTTCAGCATGGCCCTTTTGACCGATGGGTAGCGAGTCTTCTTTGTAGCCCTGATTTGCCTTTCCAGGTTGCTTGGTTGGCCAAAAAGGGCGTATGCGTTTTTTCCTGAATATATTCAGGAAAAAACGCATACGCCCTTTTTGGCCAAGGGCATCTTTCTCAACGTTTTGCCGCTTTTCATGTGCTTTAAAGGCGATTCGAATCTACCTCCTGAAATCTGTTTCCTGCAATTCTGCCTTGATTTCAAATCCTCTGCTTTGCCTTCCCTCAATATATTTGTGGACGAGAGTTATCATTTATAACTCTGCAGGTTTGTGAATTGCAGTGCCCTGAACCTCCATTTTACAACTCGCTGTTTTGGGAGCTGGCCGTAAAAGCGCATGATGGATTCCCGCCCTGTTCTTGTTCCGGGGGGCAGGCTGAGCCTGTGGTTAATTCTTCTTCCTGATGGGAAAATAGAGTGACCTGTGCATGTGTCCACACCAAGAGCTAGTCTCTCATTGGTTCCCCGTCTTCCCGTTCATCCTCAGGACAAATTGCAACCTGTACGGAACAGGAGGTTAAAGGTGCTGATGCTCCAAGTAGGGAGATTGCTAGTAAAGCGGCTGGAATGGCGAACCCGGGCACAAGGAGATGAGAAATGAGGTTCGTTTTAGAAACCTTTCCCCATCACACGGTGTACCATCTTCTGGGTTTCTCATGCATGTTTTCGATGTAGGAAGATGCCCTTGAACCTGGAGATTTGGATCCCATGGGACGGGTACTACGCAGTATTACTTTAAAGGGTCTGCGTTTGCTCACCCAACCTCACCAAACCTCTCAGCCCCAAGAGTGTCCACCCTTATGTCTCATCCAGCTGTGGGTCTAGATATGGTCCATCTAGGTTGCATCACAGCCCTTGAATGCATTGTGTAAGAATTTCTCTCTCTTTCACTGTGTTTGTTTCATGGGTTTTTCAAAATAATTTATTTTTATAATGGGGTTTAGCTGCTTTTCACTGCTGTGTTTATGCCGCTTTACACCCACTTGACACACTAACAGAGAGATATCAATACATAGGTTTTAAGATTATTCCTAGTCAGATATATTCTCGTGCGGTGAATAGGGCGTGTTGAGTCCAGTTCTCTGAGCAAGGAGTAGGTCTTGTCTATTACATATTGGGTTTATGGAACGGTATCTGAGCTAATTTGAAACCCTTGTTTTATGTATCACCCCACCTCACCTTTCCCGTTAAGCAGACATAGTGTGTTTTCTGCATGTGTGACTCTGTTCTGTTTTGTAATTCAGTTCAAGTGTAACGGTTTTTACATTCCCTCTATAAGTGATACCTTATGAGAAGTGTCCTTTTCTGTGTGACTTATTTCACTTAGAATCGTCGTACCTAAATCCACTCATCATGCTGCTACTAGCCTTATGACATTGATTTCATGGCTGAGTGATATTCCATTGTACATAAGGACCACAACTTCTTTATCCATTTTTCTCTTTCCTGGGATATTTAAGGTGGAAGGAAGTGGAGGTCCTTGTCAACAGAGCAGCCCTAAACTTTGGGGTGCTTGTGTCTTGCTGAGTTTTCATTTTCCCAATTTATACCCCCATGAGTGGAAGTGCCCTATGCTCTCTAAGCTGTGTTTTTTAGGTGTTTCAGGACACACCGTACACTTCTTCAGAGTGGCTGTTGGCAATTTACATCCCGCCCATCAGTGTAGCAAGGCTCCCATTTCTCCATGGCCTGTCCTGCATTTCTGGTTTTGACACGTTTTTCAGCATGGCCCTTTTGACCGATGGGTAGCGAGTCTTCTTTGTAGCCCTGATTTGCCTTTCCAGGTTGCTTGGTTGGCCAAAAAGGGCGTATGCGTTTTTTCCTGAATATATTCAGGAAAAAACGCATACGCCCTTTTTGGCCAAGGGCATCATTGTCAACCTTTTGCCGCTTTTCATGTGCTTTAAAGGCGATTCGAATCTACCTCCTGAAATCTGTTTCCTGCAATTCTGCCTTGATTTCAAATCCTCTTCTTTGCCTTCCCTCAATATATTTGTGGACGAGAGTTATCATTTATAACTCTGGAGGTTTGTGAATTGCAGTGCCCTGAAGCTCCATTTTACAACTCGCTTTTTTGGGAGCTGGCCGCAAAAGCGCAGGATGGCTTCAGGCCCTGTTCTGGTTCCGGGGGGCAGGCTGAGCCTGTGGTTAATTCTTCTTCCTGATGGGAAAATAGAGTGACCTCTGCCTGTGTCCACACCAAGAGCTAGTCTCTCATTGGTTCCCCCTCTTTCCGTTCATCCTCAGGACAAATTGCAAGCTGTACGGACCAGGAGGTTAAAGGTGCTGATTCTCCATGGAGGGAGATTGCTACTAAAGAGGCTGGTATGGCGAACCCGAGCACAAGGAGATGAGAAATGAGGTGCGTTTTAGAAACCTTTCCCGATCACACGGTGTACCACCTTCTGGGTTTCTCATGCATGTTTTCGATGTAGGAAGATGCCCTTGAACCTGGAGATTTGTAAACCATGAGTTGGGTAACAGGCAATATTACTTTAAAGGCTCTGCGTTTGCTCCCCCAACCTCACCAAGCCTCTCAGCCCCGAGAGTGTCCACCCTTATGTCTCATCCAGCTGTGGGTCTAGATATGGTCAATCCAGGTGGCATCATAGCCCCTGAACGAATTTTGTAAGAATTTCTCTCTCTTTCACTGTCTTTGTTTCACGGGTTTTTAAAAGTAATTTATTTTTATAATGGGGTTTAGCTGCTTTTCACGGCTGTGTTTATGCCGCTTTACACCCACTTGACTCACTTCCAGAGAGATATCAATACATAGGTTTTACAATTCTGACTAGTCAGATATGTTCTCTTGCGGTGAATAGGGGTTGTTGAGTCCAGTTCACTGAGCAAGGAGTAGGTCTTGTCTATTACATATTGGATTTATGGAACGTTATCTGAGCTAATTTGAAATCCTTGTTTTATGCATCACCCCACCTCACCTTTCCCGTTAAGCAACCATAGTGTGTTTTCTAAATGTGTGACTCTGTTCTGTTTTGTAATTCAGTTCAAGTGTAACGGTTTTTACATTCCCTCTATAAGTGATACCTTATGAGAAGTGTCCTTTTCTGTGTGACTTATTTCACTTAGAATCGTCGTACCTAAATCCACTCATCATGCTGCTACTACCCTTATGATATTGATTTCACGCCCGGGTGATATACAATTGTCCATATGGACCACAACTTCTTTATCCATTTTTCTCTTTCCTTGCATATTGAAGGTGGAATTAAGTGGAGGTTCTTGTCAACAGAGCAGCCCTAAAGTTTGGGGTGCCTGTGTCTTGCTGAGTTTTAGTTTTCCCAATTTATACGCCCATGAGTGGATGTGCCCCTTTCTCTCTAGCTGTGTTTTTTAGATGTTTTAGGAAACACCATACCCTTCTCCAGAGTCATCATTGGCAATTTACACCCCACCCATCAGTGTAACAAGGCTCCCTTTCCTCCATGGCCTCTCCTGCATTTCTTGTTTTTACACTTTTTTAGGAAGGCCATTTTGACTGATGGGAAGTCAGAGTTCTTTGTAGTGCTGAATTGCATTTCCGGCTTGCTTGGTTGGCCAAAAAGGGCCTATGGGTTTTTTCCTGAATTCATTCAGAAAAAAACGCATATGCTCTTTTTGGCCAAGTGCATCATTGTCGACGTTTTGCCGCTTTTCATGTGCTTTAGGGGTGATTCAAATCTAACTCCTGAAATCTGTTTCCTGCAATTCTGCCTTGATTTCAAATCCTCTTCTTTGCCTTCCCTCAATATATTTGTGGACGAGAGTTATCATTTACAAATCTGCAGATTTGTTAATTGCAGTGCCCCTGAGCTCCATTTTTCACCTCGCTTTTTTGGGAGCTTTCCGCAGATCCGCTCGTTTGCTTCTGGCCCTACTCTGGTTCCCGGTGGCAGGCTAAGCCTTTGCTTAATTCTTCTTCCTGACTGGAAAGTAGAGTGACATGTGCCTCTCCGAACACCTAGGGCTTGGCTCTCTTTGTTTCTCCTCCTTCCCCTTCTTCCTTTGGACAAATTCCAATTTCTGTGCAACTGGATGTTGAAGGTGCTGACATCCTCAAGTGGGGAGATTTTAAGGAAAAAGGCTGGAGGGGTGAACCCAACAACCAGGAAATTAGGAGTTTTGGTGCCTTTTCCAAAATCTTCCTGATCCAACCGTGTTCCATCTTCTGGGTGTCACAGGCATGTTTTAGCTGTAGGAAAGGTCCCGTGTATGTAAGGAGAACACAAGGGATTTTTCCAAATCAGTGTCTCCCCGAACTCCAATCTGGGGAATTTTTAAGCTACTGGTACATGTGTGTTCATTAAGGGACTTGGGCCGTAGGCAGAGTCCGAACTTTAGATGATTGAAGTCTTCAGGTTCAGAAACGCTCACCATCGGCCTCCTTTAGTTTCCATTTTATCTGTAGTTGATAGATGATGTCGATATAGATATCTATTGTTTTTCAGATTATTTCCCCTCAGGGGTCATTACAAAATATTGAGTATAGTTCCTTGTGCTATACAGTAGTTCCTTGTTGATGATATATTTTATACATAGCAGTGTGTATATGTTAATCTGAAACTGTTAATTTATCCCTCCTCCCACCTTTCCCTTTTGGTAATAAAAAATATAAGATTTTATACTTCTCAGAAATCTAGGAGCTGAAAGAGAGGTATCATTTTCAATGGAAAATCATTCCAAACAAGGTTGAAACTTCAACCAAGATTATTAGATGTACATCCTTGGAAAGAAATCACTGCATTTCTCTACTGTTGACCTGACAAATAAGACAAACCCCTCCACTGAACTTGCTTATAATAAAGTGATGGAAATATCAAATGGAAGTGTTAGAAACATCTTATTTTACACGAGCCTTATACACTGCTCTATGTTAATTACAGTTTGGCTCACACATCTGTTCATTGAAGTTACAATGTTCTCAAATTCTGTTACTGATCCTGCAGAGTGGGCCCCAACAAGGGTCTCCCTGCCCAGTGTCATTGGAGCCAACAGATCGAGACTGACTTTGGTTCAGAAGCAAAGGAAAACTTTATATTTTGATCAGAGAATGGAGAGGTGAGAGTGTGTGCTCCCCTGCGGGTTGTGGGCCGGGCTGCTGTGTAGGGATCCTGTCAGCATCAGCGGGAGGGAGGGGGCGGAGCTCTCGAGGGCCGGGTTGCCTGGAGCTCAGGCTCTATGTCGCAGAGTCTGCACGGGGCCCCACGAGCTGAGGTGTCGGCCCAGCCATTTTGCACTAGGAAATCGGGTCTGAAGTGTCGGGTGTGGGACCTCTGCATGTGGAAACCTAGGAGCAAGTGAAATTAGACAAAGCACAAAGGAAAAAATGGTTAGACTTTATTTTATTGCCCAGATTCTATTTTTATCTCCCAGGAATTTTTAATGGGCTTTGCCAGTGACAAAGCCCTCCTCTGCCTTTTGTCCCATTCCTCATTCTTGAGGCGCTGAGGGTGCAGACACGTCTTCTGTAAATGCTTCATGCTGAGTTGAGTGTCCTCATACCCGGGGGGAGGGGCAGGACTTCTCCCCAGCAGCCTCCAGGTGAGGTTGATTGTCCGCAGGCCTCCTCCCTCACTGCTCGTCTGCCTGGGCACCAGCATTGGAAGTTTTATAGATTCTAATGACCTTTAAGGGTCCAGGAAAGAGATGTGCAGAGACGCTGGGGGGGTGGGCGGTTTTACCCTGCTCCACATTGGTTCGGCCCCCTTAGGCTGATGGTTTCTGCCAGCCTAGATGCTCTGACCAGTAGTCTGTGCTTTCTTCAGTTAGGCCACTGAATTAACGTACAAACAGCACCAGGTGTCAGAGCCCTGCTTGCTCAACTCCCAGACAGTCCAGGGCCGGTGGTGATCCAGGACCATGACGGCCACTCAGTCAACGGCCTTTTGAAGTAGCCAGGTGTAGAGCCGGTCTCATTGGCCGCCATCACTGCAGTGTCTGCAGGCTTTTCTATGGTGGCAGCGTTATTTATGGTTCCCCTGCCAAGTTTATTAGCTCCGCTCTGGGTGCAGTAAGTCCTGTAAGCAATAGTCTGCTCTTTTGGGGCACACTCTTGTTGTTTTCTGAGAGAAGCTCCAGGTAAAGTGATGGTCACACGAGTCGTCATGGGGGCCCATTGCCCCAGGTTGTCTCTCTGGAGGTTGGTGTTGGAGGGCCTCCTCACTTGAGGTCATTGTGCCCACGGAGCAATCCCTGCAACTTCAGGGCATGGTGGGTGGTTAGGATCACCAAGTGGCGTCCTTTTCCCTTAGGAGGGAGCTGGCCTTGCGGGCTGCTGATTTCCAGGTTTTTAGATACCCCCAGTATCCTGGTCGGATGGGGTGGCTGGCCAATGCCTGGAGGGCATTCTTGCATTGTTCCATTTCAAGTGGTCCCAGTTTTTGCACTAATACTCCAAGGGCGATTCGCCTTGGACCAGGAATGTAAAGGTCAAAGGGTTTAGCTAACTTAGGGAGGTCCAGGGCCAGGGTCTGAATTGACTGCTCTTTCCATTCTTGAAAGGCCGCTTCTGGATTCTATTCAAAAGGATCATCATCTTTTCCTTTCAGTGATTCATATAGAGGCCCAGCTATTAGACTGTAGTTAGGGATCCAGATGCAGCAAACCCCGGTCTCCCCAGGAACCCCTAAGCTGTCTTCTAGTTTCAGGAAAGGTGAGGCTGCAAATGGCTTCTTCCCTTTCCTGGGGTGGGCTTCTCCGACCTTCTGTGCGAATGAAGCCCAGGAAGGCCACCTTAGTTTGTGATATTTGAGCCTTTTCCTTGGACACCTTCTATCTTTTATTGGCTAGGTAGTTCAGAGGCCTCCTTAGTCGGGCTGGTGATCAGAATGTCATCTGCATATTGAAGGAGGGTTCCCTTCTCCAGAGGTAGATCTTTTAGGTCTTTAGCTAACGTTTCCCCAAAGATGGTGTGGGAATTTTTGAACCCCTGGGGCAGGACGGCCCAGCAGTATTGTTTTTGTTGTAGGTTGAGTCCTGCCACTCACAGCCAAAATTTCTTGTGACTCTGGGACTAATGGAATACAGAAGAAGGCATCATTGAAGTCTAATACAGAATGCCATGTCCTGGTGGATGGTAGAATGACCAGCAGGGTGTAGGAATTAGGAACTACTAGATGTATATCCTCTGTGGCTTCACTGACTGTCCTGGCGTCCTCTACCAGGTCCCCAGCAGCCCACGGGGCTCTTGTGGTCAGGCCCCTCCCAGGATATGGAGCTCACCTGGGCAGGTACCCAGCGGCCCACGGGGCTCTGGTGGTTAGGCCGCTCCCAGGATATTGAGCTCACCTGGGCAGGTACCCAGCAGCCCATGGGGCCCTCATGGTCAGGCCCCTCCCAGGATATGGAGCTCACCTGGGCAGGTACGCAGCAGCCCACGGGGCTCTCGTGGGCAGGCCCCTCCCTGGATATGGAGCTCCCGTGGACAGGTACCCCGGCAGGGCTGGGCACACAGGAACCGTGCACATAGCCCTCATTGCAGAGCACCCCCAGCACCCCTGTCACTCAGAGCTGACACAGAGCACCTCAGAGCAGAGCTTGAACTAACAAACAGCAGCTCCAACAGGTCTGTGGCCCTAGGCTTCACTCTGTGCGGCCTCCCTCTGCCTGGTCTTCCAGGGGCTTCCACTGCAGCCGGGGTACCAGGCCTCTGTCTCCACCCACCACCCCTCCTCTCCCTGACTCCTGGGTTCCTCTCATTAGCAGAGGGTCTTCTTGAAGTTGTCTCCCACTCATGGACCAGATAAAATGATTCGAAAACAAGCCAGGGCTGCCTCCCCTTATCTATCCTGACTCTCGGGACCCTACACCTGTTCCTTGGATCTGGCCGGTGCAGCAAGGCCCATTTTCTGCAACTCTGAGTCCCTGAGGGGCGAGGATTGGCTGACCTGGGCAGCCTGACCCGGCCGGCCAGCCCTTCCCAGGTGTGCCTGGGTTGAGGTCAATATAAACACCCCTCCAGGCAGCAAAAGCCTCTGCAGCTGTGCCTGACGCCATATTCTCTGCCCCGTCAGCAGTCTCGGGGTTGGGCTGGTGGGAGGGAGTAGGGCCCATGGCTCTATGAGTGGCCCAGTGTGACTGGGGCTCTGCTGGACTTTCTGCAGGAGTTGCCGGGCTGCCACCTGCTAAAGAAGAGGATGTGTCACCCATACTTGCTGCTGGAATTTCTCCCCGGGCAGAGGTGAGGAAGGAAAAAAGCAGTGGGGGCCGGGACAGGAGGGGTACCTCAGGCAGGGAAATGGAAAGCTTCCAGACGAGCGCCCGGGGCCAGGACCATCCTGGCTGGCCTGCAGGCACCAAGTCGGCCTGCGTGCTGTCGCTGGTGTGACTCCAAGCCCCTTCCTCTAGTTTTTAAAGTCTTTGCACACATTCAGGTGTTTTACCTGGGAAGGGTGGGAAAAGTTCAGCAGCAGCTGGCCTGGGGCTCAGCTCACGTTTACTCAGAGACGCCTCCTCACGGTCCCCCAGCTTTGCAATGAGGACGCTCCTCGTGTGGGGGCTGCTGGCTGCATGGGAGATGATTCCCCACCTGTGACCAACTTCAGAATTGTTTACCACTGGAGCAAGTGCCCTGATAGGGTTTTCCTCTGTATGACCAGTGGGTTCTGTTTTTTTTTTTTTTTTTCTTTTTTGGTTCAAGGTAAGTTTTATTCCTCTTTTTGTATTTATGGATATAAGCATGGAAATAATTCATTCATATAAATACGTCTATGGGAAGGACAGAACTTTTTTTCTGTTTTATTTTTTTAAGTATTATTTATTTTTTAATTTTTGAATTTATTTTATTCATTTTTTTATACAGCAGGCTCTTATTGGTAACCTATTTTATACATATAAGTGTGTATATGTCAATCCCAGGCTCGCAATTCATCCCACCACCACCACCCTGCCACTTTCCCCCCTTGGTGTCCATACATTTGTTCTCTACATCTGTGTCTCTATTTCTGCCTTGCAAACCGGTTCATCTTTACCATTTTTCTAGGTTCCACATGTATGCGTTAATATACGATATTTGTTTTTCTCTTTCTGACTTACTTCACTCTGTATGACAGTCTCTAGATCTATCCACGTCTCTACAAATGACCCAATTTCATTCCTTTTTATGGCTGAGTAATATTCCATTTTATATATGTAGCACATCTTTTCTGTTCGTCTGTCTATGGGCATTTAGGTTGCTTCCATGACCTGGCTATTGTAAACAGTGCTGCAATGAATATTGTGGTGAATATGTCTTTTTGAATTATGGTTTTCTCTGGGTATATGGCCAGTAGTGGGATTGCTGGGTCATATGGTAATTCTATTTTTAGTCTTTTAAGGAACCTCCATACTGTTCTCCATCGTGACTGTATCAATTTACATTCCCACAAATAGTGTAAGAGGGTTCCCTTTTCTCCACACCCTCTCCAGCATTTGTTGCTTGTAGATTTTCTGATGATGCCCATTCTAACTCGTGTGAGGCGATACCTCATTGTAGTTTTGGTTTATATTTCTCTAATAATTAGTGATGTTGAGCAGCTTTTCATGTGCTTCTTGGTCATCTGTATGTCTTCTTGGGACAAATGTCTATTTACGTCATCTGCCCATTTTTGGATTGGGTTGTTTGTTTTTTTACTGTTGAGCTGCATGAGCTGTTTATATACATTGGAGATTAATCCTTTGTCCATTGATTCGTTTGCAAATATTTTCTCCCATTGTGAGGGTTGTCTTTTCGTCTTGTTTGTAGTTTCCTTTGCTTTGCAAAAGCTTTTAGGTTTCATTTGCTCCCATATGTTTATTTTTTTTTTATTCCATTACTCTAGGAGGTGGATCAAAAAAGATCTTGCTGTGATTTATGTCAAAGAGTATTCTTCCTATGTTTTCCTCTAAGAGTTTTATAGTGTCCGGTCTTACATTTCGGTCTCTAATCCATTTTGAGTTTATTTTTTGTGTATGGTGTTAGGGAGTGTTCTAATTTCATTCTTTTACATGTAGCTGTCCATTTTTCCCAGCACCACTTATTGAAGAGACTGTCTTTTCTCCTTTGTATACCCTTGCCTCCTTTGTCATAGATTAGTGGGCCATAGGTGTGTAGGTTTATCTCTGGGCTTTTTTTTTTTTCTTTTACATCTTTATTGGAGTATAATTGCTTTACACTTGTGTGTTAGTTTCTGCTGTATAAAAAAGTGAATCAGCTGTGCGTATACATATAACACCATATCCCCTCCCTCTTGCACCTCCCTCTCACTCCCTTATCCCACCCTTTTAGGTGGTCACAAAGCACAGAGCTGATCTCCCTGTGCTATGTGGCTGCTTCCCAGTAGCTATCAATTTTACATTTGGTAGTGTATATATGTCCATACCACTCTCTCACTTTGTCCCAGCTTACCCTTCCCTCTCCCCATGTCCTCAAGTCCTTTCTCTACGTCTGTGTCCTTAATCCTTTCCTGCCCCTAGGTTCTTCATAAACTTTTTTTTTAAGATTCCATATATATGTGTTAGCATACAGTATTTGTTTTTCTCTTTCTGACTTACTTCACTCTGTAGGACAGACTCTAGATCCATCCACCTCACTAAAAGTAACTCAATTTCGTTTCTTTTTATGGCTGAATAATGTTCCATTGTATATATGTGCCACATCTTCTTTATCCATTTATCTGATGATGGACACTTAGGTTGCTTCCATGTCCTGGCTATTGTAAATAGAGCTACAGTGAACGTTGTGGTACATGACTCTTTTTGAATTATGGTTTTCTCAGGGTAAATGTCCAGGAGTGGGTTTGCTGGGTTGTATGGTAGTTCTATTTTTAGTTTTTAAGGAACCCCCATACCGTTCTCCCTAGTGGCTATATCAATTTACATTCCCACCAACAGTGCAAGAGGGTTCCCTTTTCTCCAATAAATGCCTCTCCAGCATTTATTGTTGGTAGATTTTTTGATGATGGCCATTCTGACTGGTGTGAGGTGATACCTCACTGTAGTTTTGATTTGCATTTCTCTAATGATTAGTGATGTTCAGCATCCTTTCATGTGTTTGTTGGCAACCTGTATATCTTCTTTGGAGAAATGTCTATTTAGGTCTTCTGCCCATTTTTGGATTGGGTTGTTTGGTTTTGTGATATTGAGCTACATGAGCTGCTTTTTGGAGATTAATCCTTTGCCATTTGCTTCATTTGAAAATATTTTCTCCCATTCTGATGGTTGTCTTTTCATCTTGCTTATGTTTTCCTTTGCTGTGCAAAAGAATTTATGTTTCATTCGGTCCCATTTTTTTATTTTTGTTTTTATTTCCATTTCTCTAGGAGGTGGGTCAAAAAGGATCTTGCTGTGATTTATGTCATAGACTGTTCTGCTTATGTTTTCCTCTAAGAGTTTTATAGTGGCTGGTCTTATATTTAGGTCTCTAATCCATTTTGAGTTTATTTTTGTGTATGGTGTTAGGGAGTGTACTAATTTCATTCTTTTACATGTAACTGTCCAGTTTTCCCAGCACCACTTGCTGAAGACACTGTCTTTTCTCCATTGTATACCCTTGCCTCCTTTGTCATAGATTAGTGAACCATAGGTACGTGGGTTTATCTCTGTGCTTTCTATCCTGTTCTATTGACCTATATTTCTGTTTTTGTGTCAGTACCATATTATCTTGATTACTGTAGCTTTGCAATATAGTCTGAAGTCTGGAAGTCTGATTCCTCCAGCTCTTTTTTTTCCCCCTCAAGACTGCTTTGGCTATCCAGGGTCTTTTGTGTCTCCCTACAAATTTTAAGATTTTTTTTTCTTGTTCTGTAGAAAATGCCAAAGGTATTTTGATCGGGATTGCATTGAATCTGTAGATTGCTTTGGGTAGTATAGTCATTTTCACAATATTGATTCTTCTAATCCGAGAACATGGTATATGTCTCCATCTGTTTATATCATCTTTGATTTCTTTCATCAGTGTCTTATAGTTTTCTGAGTACAGGTCTTTTACTTCCTTAGGTAGGTTTATTCCTAGGTATTTTATTCTTTTTGTTGCAGTGGTAATGGGATTGTTTCCTTAATTTCTCTTTCTGATCTTTCATTGTTAGTGTATAGGAATGCAAGCAATTTCTGTGCATTAATTTTGTATCCTGCAACTTTACCAAATTCATTGATTAGCTCCAGTGGTTTTCTGGTGGCATCTTTAGGATTCTCTATCTATGATATCATGTCATCTGCAAACAGTGACAATTTTACTTCTTCTTTTCCTTTTTGTATTCCTTTTATTTCTTTTTCTTCTCTGATTGCCATGGCTAGGACTTCCAAAACTATGTTGAATAGCAGTGGTGAGAGTGGACATCCTCGTCTTGTTCCTGATCTTAGAGGAAACGCTTTCAGTTTTTCACCATTGAGAATGCTGTTTGCTGTGGGTTTGTCATATATGGCCTTTATTATGTTGAGGTAGTTTCCCTCTAGGCCCACACTCTGCAGAGTTTTTATCGTAAATGAGTGTTGAATTTTCTCAAAATCTTTTCCTTCATCTATTGAGATGATCATATGCTTTTATTCTACAATTTGTTAATATGGTGTATCACATTGATTTGTGTATATTGAAGAATCCTTGCATCCCTGGGATAAACCCCACTTGATCATGGTGTATGATCCTTTTAATGTGTTGTTCGATTCTGTTTGCTAGTATTTTGTTGAGGATTTTTACATCTATATTCATCAGTGATATTGGTCTATAATTTTCTTTCCTTGTAGTATCTCTGTCTGATTTTGGTATCAGGGTGATGGTGGTCTCATAGAATGAGTTTGGGAGTGTTCCTTCCCCTGCAATTGTTTTGAAGAATTTGAGAAGGTTGGGTGTTAGCTCTTCTCTAAATGTTTGATAGAATTCACCTGTGATGCCATCTGGTTCTGGACTTTTGTTTGTTGGAAGATTTTTAATCACAGTTTCAATTTCATTGCTTGTGATAGGTTTGTTCATATTTTCTATTTCTTCCTGGTTCAGTCTTAGAAGGTTATCCCTTTCTAAGAATTTGTCCATTTCTTCCAGATTGTCCATTTTATTGGCCTAGAGTTGCTTGTAGTAGTCTCTTAGGATGCTTTGTATTCCTGTGGTGTCTGTTGTAACTTCTGCTTTTTCACTTCTAATTTTGTTGATTTGCGTCCTCTCCCTCTTTTTCTGGAGTCTGGCTAAAGGTTGATCATTTTTGCTTATCTTCTCAAAGAACCAGCTTTTAGTTTTATTGATCTTTGCTTTCGTTTTCTTTGTTTCTATTTCATTTATTTCTGCTCTGATCTTTATGATTTCTTTCCTTCTACTAACTTTGGGTTTTGTTCTTCTTTCTCTAGTTCCTCTAGGTGTAAGGTTAGATTGTTTATTTGAGATTTTTCTTGTTTCTTGAGGTAGGCTTGTATTGCTATAAACTTCCTTCTTAGAACTCCTTTTGCTGCATCCCATAGGTTTTGGATCATCGTGTTTTTGTTGTCATTTGTCTCTAGGTAGTTTTTGATTTCCTCTTTGATTTCTTCAGTGATCTCTTGGTTATTTAGTAACGTATTGTTTAGCCTCCATGTGTGTGTGTTTTTTACGGTTTTTTCCGTGTAATTGATTTCTAATCTCATAGCATTGTGGTCGGAACAGCTGCTTGATATGATTTCAGTTTTCTTAAATTTACTGAGGCTTTATCTGTGACCCAAGATGTGATCTATCCTGGAGAATGTTCCGTGTGCAGTTGAGAAGAACGTGTAATCTGCTGTTTTTGGATGGAATGTCCTATAAATATCAACTAACTCTATCTGGTCTATTGTGTCATTTAAAGCTTGTGTTTCCTTATTAATTTTCTGTCTGGCTGATCTCCACTGGTGTAAGTGAGCTGTTAAAGTCCCCCGCTATTATTGTGTTACTGTCGATTTCCTCTTTTATAGCTGTTAGCAGTTGCCTTATACATTGAGCTGCTCCTATTTTGGGTACATATATATTTATAATTGTTATATCTTCTTCTTGGATTGGTCCCCTGACCATTATGTAGTGTCTTTCCTTGTCTCTTGTAACATTCTTTATTTTAAAGTCTATTTTATCTGATATGAGTATTGCTACTCCAGCTTTCTTTTGATTTTCATTTGCATAGAATATATTTTTCCATCGCCTCACTTTGAGTCTGTATGTGTCCCTAGGTCTGAAATGGATCTCTTGTAGACAGCATATATATGGGTCTTGTTTTTGTATCCATTCAGCGAGCCTGTGTCTTTTGGTTGGAACATGTAGTGCATTCACGTTTAAGGTAATTATCGATATGTATGTTCCTACTACTATTTTCTTAATTGTTATGGGTTTGTCTTGGTGGGTCCTTTTCTTCTCTTGTGTTTCCCACTTAGAGAAGTTCCTTTAGCATTTGGTGTAGAGCTGGTTTCATGGTGCTGAATTCTCTTAGCTTTTGCTTGTCTGTAAGGCTTTTGATTTCTCCATCAAATCTGAATGAGCTCTTTACAGGGTGGAGTACTCTTGGTTGTAGGTTCTTCCCTTTCATCACTTTAAATTTATCATGCCACTTCCTTCTGGCTTGTAGATTTTCTGCTGAGAAATCAGTTGTTATCCTTATGGGAGTTCCCTTGTATGTTATTTGTCATTTTTCCCTCGCTGCTTTCAATCATTTTTCTTTGTCGTTAATTTTTGTCAATTTGATTGCTATGTGTCTTGTCATTTTTCTCCTTTGGTTTATCCTGCCTGGGACACTCTGTGCTTCTGGACTTGGGTGGCTATTTCTTTTCCCATGCTAGGGAAGTTTTTGACCATAATCTCTTCAAATATATTCCCGGGTCCTTTCTCTCTCTCTTCTCCTTCTGGGACCCCTATAATGCGAATGTTGTTGCGTTTAATGTTGTGCCAGAGGACTCTTGGGGTGTCTTCGTTTGTTTTCATTCTTTTTCTTTATTCTGTTCCATGGCAGTGATTTCCACCTTTCTGTCTTCCAGGTCACTTATCCGTTCTTCTGCCACAGTTATTCTGCTACTGATTCCTTCTAGTGTATTTTTCATTTCAGTTATTCCATTGTTCACCTCTGTTTGTTTGTTCTTTAATTCTTCTAGGTGTTTGTTCCTTAATTCTTCTAGGTCTTTGTTAAACATTTCTTGCATCTTCTCGATCTTTGCCTCCTTTCTTTTTCCAAGGTCTTGGCTCAACTTCACTATCATTATTCTGAATTCTTTTTCTGGAAGGTTCCCTATCTCCACCTCATTTCGTTTTTTTTCTGGGGTTTTATCTTGTTCCTTGATCTGGTATAAAGTCCTCTGCCTTTTCATTTTGTCTATCTTTCTGTGAATGTGGTTTTCCTTCCACAGGCTGCAGAATTGTAGTTCTTCTTGCTTCTGCTGTCTGCTCTCCGGTGGATGAGTCTATCTTAGAGGCTTGTGCAAGCTTCCTGATGGGAGGGACTGGTGGTGGGTAGAGCTGGGTGTTGCTTTGGTGGGCAGAGCTTTAATCCGCTTGTCTACGGATTAAATAAAACTTTAATAAAAAGTTTAATCCGCTTGTCTGCTGATGCATGGGGCTGGGTTCCCTCCCTGTTGGTTGTTTGGCCTGAGGCGACCCAGCCCTGGAGCCTACCTTGCTCTTGGTGGAGCTAATGGCGGACTCTGGGAGGGCTCACACCAAGGAGTATTTCCCAGAACTTCTGCTGCCAGTGTCGTTGTCCTCACGGTGAGCCACAGCCACAGCCACCACCTGCCTCTGCAGGAGACCCTCTAAAAGTAGCAGGTAGTTCTGGTCATTCTCCTACAGGGTCACTGCTCCTTCCCCTGGGTCCTGATGTGCACACTACTTTGTGTGTGCCCTCCAAGAGTGGAGTATCTGAGTGGAGTTGAGACTCTGAGACTCTGTGTGGAGTTGCACAGACTCTGGGTCCTGTGAAGCTTCGATGTTTTGTGATTCTAGAAATCCTATAGGAGACGGTCCACAGCAGGTGACGCTAATGTTGTCAGTAGAGGTGTTGAAGCCAAAGATCTGCAGTTCCAACTAGAGGTGCCGATGTACATACAGGACAAAATCATCTCGTGTGAATGTAGTTCAGGCATGTTTAAGATGAATGCAGTCATGTTAATGCCTACCATATTCTATCTTGAGCCTCTCCTCAGGGACCCCCTCCTCAGTTCCTGAGGCTCCTGTAAGTCATGTACAGGGGACTGGAGAGTGGGCTCTGTCCAGTCTGAGCCCTGAGTTACCCTGTGTGTATCTTAGGATACTTTGTATTTCTGTGGTGTCTGTTGTAACATCATCTCTTTCATTTCAGATTTATTTGGGCCCTCTCTTTTTAAAAAAACATACTACTGTTGTCTTTTATTCTCTACAGAAGCTTAATAAGTGTTTGATCTACTATCCTTACCCTATGTATACTTTTTGCAGTGAGATTTTTACTTTTCTTTGTTTCCTTGTTACTATCAATAATTAGTGAGACTTCTTTTAAGCTACCTTCAACATTGCTTATAAAGCTGCTTTATTAGTGATGACAGAGCCTTAATGGAAGTCATGTTCTGGTTGTAAATTAGAATGCAATGTGCCAGCAAATAGCCCCTTAAGTTTATGTCTCATTACTTCTTGTTCTTTTTTTAATTTAATTTTTATTTTTTGTCAGAGCAAATTTAATTAAAATGTTTTGTTTCTTCTAGGTGTGAAAGATGTGGTTCTTTTAAACATATACATATATCTATTCTTCTTTGGATCATTTTCCCATGTAGGTTATGACACGATGTTGAGTAGTCTTGTCTTGGTATTACGTAGGTCTTTGGTGATTACATATTTCACATGTGTTTCTATATCTATCTTAACCCCAATATCCTAATGTATCCAATCCTCACACCTTTCCATTTGGTGAACCATAAGTTTGTTTAATGAATCTGTGATTGCATTTCTCTGTGGAAATATCTTCATTGGTATCAATGTTTAGCTAAGACCTATAAGTGATATTATAGGATATGTGTCTTTTGCTTTCTGACTTAGTACAATTTGCCTGATTACCTCAAGAATCATACATGGTGCTGCAAATGGCACTGTTTCATTTTTTTCCCTGGCTAATATTCCATCTGTACGTGTACCAGTTCTTCTTTGGGCACGCACCTCTTGATGGACTTTCTGGTTGCCTCCATGTCTTGGCTATTGTAATACTGCTGCAATGCACATTTGCTTGTCTGTGTCTTTCCAGTTATGTCTTCTTATGTTATAGGCCAAGGAGTGGGCTTGCTGTATCATATGGTAGCTCAGTGTGTATGTTTTATAGGCACCACCATTCAGTTCTCATTAGTGGCTCTTTCCAGGTTACGTCCCACTTAAAATTGAGGGTATGCATTTCTCCAAAACACCTTCAATATTTATTGTTTGTAGTTTTCTTGCTGATGGTTATTCTAACAGGTGCGAGCTGATACCTATCTGTGATTGAATTTGCATGTGTCCCATAATCTGTTAAAACTGAGCTTTAAAGCATGCCCTTTTTATTTATCAAACTGTGATTACAGCTTAGTTCTTCAAAGTGTTTTCTTAAAGTAAGTGTCACATTTTGAAAATTTTTGGCCATTACCTCCCTCAAGACATTTTGAGGGCACGTTTCATTTATGGCCCTGAAGTACTTGTTCATATGAAGTGACCATTAGCACAGGTTTTAAAGCTGCTTTTGCAGGTAACGGCCAGAGGGTGGCAGTCTTTCTACGTTCCCAATCTGGTAAATAGGGAAAGAGACCTTCAGCCCCAAGAGTGTCCAGCTTTATTTCTCATCCAGCTGTGGGTCTAGATATGGTCACACCAGGTTGCATCACAGCCCCGGAACGAATTATGTAAAAATTTCTCCCTCTATCACTGTCTTTGTTTTTTGGGATTTTAAAGTAATTTATTTTTATAATGGGGTTTACCTGATTTTCACTGCTGTGTTTATGCCCCTTTACACCCACTTGATTCACTTACAGAGAGACATCAATACATAGGTTTTAAGATTATTACTAGTCAGATATATACTTGTTCGTTGAATAGGGGATGTTGCATCCACTTCACTGAGCAAGGAATAGGTCTTGTCTATTACATATTGGTTTTATGGATCGGTATTTGAGCTAATATGAAACCCTTGATTTATGCATCACCCAACCTCACCTTTCCCGTTAAGCAGCCATAGTGTGTTTTCTGCATGTGTGACTCTGTTCTGTTTTGTAATTCAGTTCAAGTGTAACGGTTTTTACATTCCCTCTATAAGTGATACCTTATGAGAAGTGTCCTTTTCTGTGTGACTTATTTCACTTAGAATCGTCGTACCTAAATCCACTCATCATGCTGCTACTAGCCTTATGACATTGATTTCATGGCTGAGTGATATTCCATTGTACATAAGGACCACAACTTCTTTATCCATTTTTCTCTTTCCTGGGATATTTAAGTTGGAATGAAGTGGAGGTCCTGGTCAACAGAGCAGCCCTAAACTTTGGGGTGCTTGTGTCTTGCTGATTTTTCATTTTCCCAATTTATACCCCCATGAGTGGAAGTGCCCTATGCTCTCTAAGCTGTGTTTTTTAGATGTTTCAGGACACACCGTACATTTCTCCAGAGTGGTTGTTGGCAATTTACATCCCGCCCATCAGTGTAGCAAGGCTCCCATTTCTCCATGGCCTGTTATGCATTTCTGGTTTTGACACGTTTTTCAGCATGGCCCTTTTGACCGATGGGAAGCGAGACTTCTTTGTAGCGCTGATTTGCTTTTCCAGGTTGCTTGGTTGGCCAAAAAGGGCGTATGCGTTTTTTCCTGAATATATTCAGGAAAAAACGCATACGCCCTTTTTGGCCAAGGGCATCATTGTCAACGTTTTGCCGCTTTTCATGTGCTTTAAAGGCGATTCGACTCTACCTCCTGAAATCTGTTTCCTGCAATTCTGCCTTGATTTCAAATCCTCTTCTTTGCCTTCCCTCAATATATTTGTGGACGAGAGTTATCATTTATAACTCTGCAGGTTTGTGAATTGCAGTGCCCTGAAGCTCCATTTTACAACTCGCTTTTTTGGGAGCTGGCCGCAAAAGCGCAGGATGGCTTCAGGCCCTGTTCTGGTTCCGGGGTCCGGGTGAGCCTGTGGTTAATTCTTCTTCCTGATGGGAAAATAGAGTGACCTGTGCCTGTCACAACACCAAGAGCTAGTCTCTCACTGGTTCCCCGTCTACCCGTTCAACCTCAGGACTAATTGCAACCTGTACGGAACAGGAGGTTAAAGGTGCTGATGCTCCAAGTAGGGAGATTGTTAGTAAAGCGGCTGGAATGGCGAACCCGGGCACAAGGAGAAGAGAAATGAGGTGCGTTTTAGAAACCTTTCCCCATCACATGATGTACCATCTTTTTGTTTTCTCATGCATGTTTTCGATGTAGGAAGATGCCCTTGAACCTGGACATTTGGGACCCATGCGATGGGTACCACGCAGTATTACTTTAAAGGGTCTGCGTTTGCTCACCCAACCTCACCAAACCTCTCAGCCCCAAGAGTGTCCACCCTTATGTCTCATCCAGCTGTGGGTCTAGATATGGTCAATCCAGGTTGCATCACATCCCCTGATCGCATTGTTTAAGAATTTCGCTCTCTTTCACTGTCTTTGTTTCATGGGTTTTTCAAAGTAATTTATTTTTATAATGGGGTTTAGCTGCTTTTCCCTGCTGTGTTTATGCCGCTTTACACCCACTTGACACACTAACAGAGAGATATCAATACATAGGTTTTAAGATTATTACTAGTCAGATATATTCTTGTGCGGTGAATAGGGCGTGTTGAGTCCAGTTCTCTGAGCAAGGAGTAGGTCTTGTCTATTACATATTGGGTTTATGGAACGGTATCTGAGCTAATTTGAAACCCTTGTTTTATGTATCACCCCACCTCACCTTTCCCGTTAAGCAGCCATAGTGTGTTTTCTGCATGTGTGACTCTGTTCTGTTTTGTAATTCAGTTCAAGTGTAAAGGTTTTTACTTTCCCTGTATAAGTGATACCTTATGAGAAGTGTCCTTTTCTGTGTGACGTATTTCACTTAGAATCGTCGTACCTAAATCCACTCATCATGCTACTATTGGCCTTATGACATTGATTTCATGGCTGAGTGATATTCCATTGTACATAAGGGCCACAACTTCTTTATTCATTTTTCTCTTTCCTGGGATATTTAAGGTGGAATGAAGTGGAAGTCCTTGTCACCAGAGCAGCCCTAAACTTTGGGGTGCTTGTGTCTTGCTGATTTTTCATTTTCCCAATTTATACCCCCATGAGTGGAAGTGCCCTATGCTCTCTAAGCTGTGTTTTTTAGATGTTTCAGGACTCACCGTACACTTCTCCAGAGTGTCTGTTGGCAATTTACATCCCGCCCATCAGTGTAGCAAGGCTCCCATTTCTCCATGGCCTGTCCTGCATTTCTGGTTTTGACACATTTTTCAGCATGGCCCTTTTGACCGATGGGTAGCGAGTCTTCTTTGTAGCCCTGATTTGCCTTTCCAGGTTGCTTGGTTGGCCAAATAGGGCGTATGCGTTTTTTCCTGAATATATTCAGGAAAAAACGCATACGCCCTTTTTGGCCAAGGGCATCATTGTCAACGTTTTGCCGCTTTTCATGTGCTTTAAAGGCGATTCGAATCTACCTCCTGAAATCTGTTTCCTGCAATTCTGCCTTGATTTCAAATCCTCTTCTTTGCCTTCCCTCAATATATTTGTGGACGAGAGTTATCATTTATAAGTCTGCAGGTTTGTGAATTGCAGTGCCCTGAAGCTCCATTTTACAACTCGCTTTTTTGGGAGCTGGCCGCAAAAGCGCATGATGGTTTCACGCCCTGTTCTGGTTCCGGGGGGCAGGCTGAGCCTGTGGTTAATTCTTCTTCCTGATTGGAAAATAGAGTGACCTGTGCCTGTGTCCACACCAAGAGCTAGTCTCTCATTGGTTCCCCGTCTTCCCGTTCATCCTCAGGACAAATTGCAACCTGTACGGAACAGGAGGTTAAAGGTGCTGATGCTCCAAGTAGGGAGATTGCTAGTAAAGTGGCTGGAATGGGGAACCCGGGCACAAGGAGATGAGAAATGAGGTGCGTTTTAGAAACCTTTCCCCATCACACGGTGTACCATCCTCTAGGATTCTCATGCATGTTTTCGATGTAGGAAGATGCCCTTGAACCTGAAGATTTGGGACCCATGGGACGGGTACCACGCAGTATTACTTTAAAGGGTCGGCGTTTGCTCACCCAACCTCACCAAACCTCTCAGCCCCAAGAGTGTCCACCCTTATGTCTCATCCAGCTGTGGGTCTAGATATGGTCAATCCAGGTTGCATCACAGCCCCTGAACTCATTGTGTAAGAATTTCTCTCTCTTTCACTGTCTTTGTTTCATGGGTTTTTCGAAGTAATTTATTTTTATAATGGGGTTTAGCTGCTTTTCACTGCTGTGTTTATGCCGCTTTACACCCACTTGACACACTAACAGAGAGATATCAATACATAGGTTTTAAGCTTATTACTAGTCAGATAGATTCTTGTGCGGTTAATAGGGCGTGTTGAGTCCAGTTCTCTGAGCAAGGAGTAGGTCTTGTCTATTACATATTGGGTTTATGGAACGGTATCTGAGCTAATTTGAAACCCTTGTTTTATGCATCACCCCACCTCACCTTTCCCGTTAAGCAACCATAGTGTGTTTTCTAAATGTGTGACTCTGTTCTGTTTTGTAATTCAGTTCAAGTGTAACGGTTTTTACATTCCCTCTATAAGTGATACCTTATGAGAAGTGTCCTTTTCTGTGTGACTTATTTCACTTAGAATCGTCGTACCTAAATCCACTCATCATGCTGCTACTAGCCTTATGACATTGATTTCATGGCTGAGTGATATTCCATTGTACATAAGGACCACAACTTCTTTATCCATTTTTCTCTTTCCTGGGATATTTAAGGTGGAAGGAAGTGGAGGTCCTTGTCAACAGAGCAGCCCTAAAGTTTGGGGTGCCTGTGTCTTGCTGAGTTTTAGTTTTCCCAATTTATACGCCCATGAGTGGATGTGCCCCTTTCTCTCTAGCTGTGTTTTTTAGATGTTTTAGGAAACACCATACCCTTCTCCAGAGTCATCATTGGCAATTTACACCCCACCCATCAGTGTAACAAGGCTCCCTTTCCTCCATGGCCTCTCCTGCATTTCTTGTTTTTACACTTTTTTAGGAAGGCCATTTTGACTGATGGGAAGTCAGAGTTCTTTGTAGTGCTGAATTGCATTTCCGGCTTGCTTGGTTGGCCAAAAAGGGCCTATGGGTTTTTTCCTGAATTCATTCAGAAAAAAACGCATATGCTCTTTTTGGCCAAGTGCATCATTGTCGACGTTTTGCCGCTTTTCATGTGCTTTAGGGGTGATTCAAATCTAACTCCTGAAATCTGTTTCCTGCAATTCTGCCTTGATTTCAAATCCTCTTCTTTGCCTTCCCTCAATATATTTGTGGACGAGAGTTATCATTTACAAATCTGCAGATTTGTTAATTGCAGTGCCCCTGAGCTCCATTTTTCACCTCGCTTTTTTGGGAGCTTTCCGCAGATCCGCTCGTTTGCTTCTGGCCCTACTCTGGTTCCCGGTGGCAGGCTAAGCCTTTGCTTAATTCTTCTTCCTGACTGGAAAGTAGAGTGACATGTGCCTCTCCGAACACCTAGGGCTTGGCTCTCTTTGTTTCTCCTCCTTCCCCTTCTTCCTTTGGACAAATTCCAATTTCTGTGCAACTGGATGTTGAAGGTGCTGACATCC
Source organism: Balaenoptera borealis (assembly GCF_965194805.1). Taxonomy (NCBI): domain Eukaryota; kingdom Metazoa; phylum Chordata; class Mammalia; order Artiodactyla; family Balaenopteridae; genus Balaenoptera; species Balaenoptera borealis. Next base: position 148,668 of record NW_028123050.1, read on the forward strand.
TCAAGTGGGGAGATTTTAAGGAAAAAGGCTGGAGGGGTGAACCCAACAACCAGGAAATTAGGAGTTTTGGTGCCTTTTCCAAAATCTTCCTGATCCAACCGTGTTCCATCTTCTGGGTGTCACAGGCATGTTTTAGCTGTAGGAAAGGTCCCGTGTATGTAAGGAGAACACAAGGGATTTTTCCAAATCAGTGTCTCCCCGAACTCCAATCTGGGGAATTTTTAAGCTACTGGTACATGTGTGTTCATTAAGGGACTTGGGCCGTAGGCAGAGTCCGAACTTTAGATGATTGAAGTCTTCAGGTTCAGAAACGCTCACCATCGGCCTCCTTTAGTTTCCATTTTATCTGTAGTTGATAGATGATGTCGATATAGATATCTATTGTTTTTCAGATTATTTCCCCTCAGGGGTCATTACAAAATATTGAGTATAGTTCCTTGTGCTATACAGTAGTTCCTTGTTGATGATATATTTTATACATAGCAGTGTGTATATGTTAATCTGAAACTGTTAATTTATCCCTCCTCCCACCTTTCCCTTTTGGTAATAAAAAATATAAGATTTTATACTTCTCAGAAATCTAGGAGCTGAAAGAGAGGTATCATTTTCAATGGAAAATCATTCCAAACAAGGTTGAAACTTCAACCAAGATTATTAGATGTACATCCTTGGAAAGAAATCACTGCATTTCTCTACTGTTGACCTGACAAATAAGACAAACCCCTCCACTGAACTTGCTTATAATAAAGTGATGGAAATATCAAATGGAAGTGTTAGAAACATCTTATTTTACACGAGCCTTATACACTGCTCTATGTTAATTACAGTTTGGCTCACACATCTGTTCATTGAAGTTACAATGTTCTCAAATTCTGTTACTGATCCTGCAGAGTGGGCCCCAACAAGGGTCTCCCTGCCCAGTGTCATTGGAGCCAACAGATCGAGACTGACTTTGGTTCAGAAGCAAAGGAAAACTTTATATTTTGATCAGAGAATGGAGAGGTGAGAGTGTGTGCTCCCCTGCGGGTTGTGGGCCGGGCTGCTGTGTAGGGATCCTGTCAGCATCAGCGGGAGGGAGGGGGCGGAGCTCTCGAGGGCCGGGTTGCCTGGAGCTCAGGCTCTATGTCGCAGAGTCTGCACGGGGCCCCACGAGCTGAGGTGTCGGCCCAGCCATTTTGCACTAGGAAATCGGGTCTGAAGTGTCGGGTGTGGGACCTCTGCATGTGGAAACCTAGGAGCAAGTGAAATTAGACAAAGCACAAAGGAAAAAATGGTTAGACTTTATTTTATTGCCCAGATTCTATTTTTATCTCCCAGGAATTTTTAATGGGCTTTGCCAGTGACAAAGCCCTCCTCTGCCTTTTGTCCCATTCCTCATTCTTGAGGCGCTGAGGGTGCAGACACGTCTTCTGTAAATGCTTCATGCTGAGTTGAGTGTCCTCATACCCGGGGGGAGGGGCAGGACTTCTCCCCAGCAGCCTCCAGGTGAGGTTGATTGTCCGCAGGCCTCCTCCCTCACTGCTCGTCTGCCTGGGCACCAGCATTGGAAGTTTTATAGATTCTAATGACCTTTAAGGGTCCAGGAAAGAGATGTGCAGAGACGCTGGGGGGGTGGGCGGTTTTACCCTGCTCCACATTGGTTCGGCCCCCTTAGGCTGATGGTTTCTGCCAGCCTAGATGCTCTGACCAGTAGTCTGTGCTTTCTTCAGTTAGGCCACTGAATTAACGTACAAACAGCACCAGGTGTCAGAGCCCTGCTTGCTCAACTCCCAGACAGTCCAGGGCCGGTGGTGATCCAGGACCATGACGGCCACTCAGTCAACGGCCTTTTGAAGTAGCCAGGTGTAGAGCCGGTCTCATTGGCCGCCATCACTGCAGTGTCTGCAGGCTTTTCTATGGTGGCAGCGTTATTTATGGTTCCCCTGCCAAGTTTATTAGCTCCGCTCTGGGTGCAGTAAGTCCTGTAAGCAATAGTCTGCTCTTTTGGGGCACACTCTTGTTGTTTTCTGAGAGAAGCTCCAGGTAAAGTGATGGTCACACGAGTCGTCATGGGGGCCCATTGCCCCAGGTTGTCTCTCTGGAGGTTGGTGTTGGAGGGCCTCCTCACTTGAGGTCATTGTGCCCACGGAGCAATCCCTGCAACTTCAGGGCATGGTGGGTGGTTAGGATCACCAAGTGGCGTCCTTTTCCCTTAGGAGGGAGCTGGCCTTGCGGGCTGCTGATTTCCAGGTTTTTAGATACCCCCAGTATCCTGGTTGGATGGGGTGGCTGGCCAATGCCTGGAGGGCATTCTTGCATTGTTCCATTTCAAGTGGTCCCAGTTTTTGCACTAATACTCCAAGGGCGATTCGCCTTGGACCAGGAATGTAAAGGTCAAAGGGTTTAGCTAACTTAGGGAGGTCCAGGGCCAGGGTCTGAATTGACTGCTCTTTCCATTCTTGAAAGGCCGCTTCTGGATTCTATTCAAAAGGATCATCATCTTTTCCTTTCAGTGATTCATATAGAGGCCCAGCTATTAGACTGTAGTTAGGGATCCAGATGCAGCAAACCCCGGTCTCCCCAGGAACCCCTAAGCTGTCTTCTAGTTTCAGGAAAGGTGAGGCTGCAAATGGCTTCTTCCCTTTCCTGGGGTGGGCTTCTCCGACCTTCTGTGCGAATGAAGCCCAGGAAGGCCACCTTAGTTTGTGATATTTGAGCCTTTTCCTTGGACACCTTCTATCTTTTATTGGCTAGGTAGTTCAGAGGCCTCCTTAGTCGGGCTGGTGATCAGAATGTCATCTGCATATTGAAGGAGGGTTCCCTTCTCCAGAGGTAGATCTTTTAGGTCTTTAGCTAACGTTTCCCCAAAGATGGTGTGGGAATTTTTGAACCCCTGGGGCAGGACGGCCCAGCAGTATTGTTTTTGTTGTAGGTTGAGTCCTGCCACTCACAGCCAAAATTTCTTGTGACTCTGGGACTAATGGAATACAGAAGAAGGCATCATTGAAGTCTAATACAGAATGCCATGTCCTGGTGGATGGTAGAATGACCAGCAGGGTGTAGGAATTAGGAACTACTAGATGTATATCCTCTGTGGCTTCACTGACTGTCCTGGCGTCCTCTACCAGGTCCCCAGCAGCCCACGGGGCTCTTGTGGTCAGGCCCCTCCCAGGATATGGAGCTCACCTGGGCAGGTACCCAGCGGCCCACGGGGCTCTGGTGGTTAGGCCGCTCCCAGGATATTGAGCTCACCTGGGCAGGTACCCAGCAGCCCATGGGGCCCTCATGGTCAGGCCCCTCCCAGGATATGGAGCTCACCTGGGCAGGTACGCAGCAGCCCACGGGGCTCTCGTGGGCAGGCCCCTCCCTGGATATGGAGCTCCCGTGGACAGGTACCCCGGCAGGGCTGGGCACACAGGAACCGTGCACATAGCCCTCATTGCAGAGCACCCCCAGCACCCCTGTCACTCAGAGCTGACACAGAGCACCTCAGAGCAGAGCTTGAACTAACAAACAGCAGCTCCAACAGGTCTGTGGCCCTAGGCTTCACTCTGTGCGGCCTCCCTCTGCCTGGTCTTCCAGGGGCTTCCACTGCAGCCGGGGTACCAGGCCTCTGTCTCCACCCACCACCCCTCCTCTCCCTGACTCCTGGGTTCCTCTCATTAGCAGAGGGTCTTCTTGAAGTTGTCTCCCACTCATGGACCAGATAAAATGATTCGAAAACAAGCCAGGGCTGCCGCCCCTTATCTATCCTGACTCTCGGGACCCTACACCTGTTCCTTGGATCTGGCCGGTGCAGCAAGGCCCATTTTCTGCAACTCTGAGTCCCTGAGGGGCGAGGATTGGCTGACCTGGGCAGCCTGACCCGGCCGGCCAGCCCTTCCCAGGTGTGCCTGGGTTGAGGTCAATATAAACACCCCTCCAGGCAGCAAAAGCCTCTGCAGCTGTGCCTGACGCCATATTCTCTGCCCCGTCAGCAGTCTCGGGGTTGGGCTGGTGGGAGGGAGTAGGGCCCATGGCTCTATGAGTGGCCCAGTGTGACTGGGGCTCTGCTGGACTTTCTGCAGGAGTTGCCGGGCTGCCACCTGCTAAAGAAGAGGATGTGTCACCCATACTTGCTGCTGGAATTTCTCCCCGGGCAGAGGTGAGGAAGGAAAAAAGCAGTGGGGGCCGGGACAGGAGGGGTACCTCAGGCAGGGAAATGGAAAGCTTCCAGACGAGCGCCCGGGGCCAGGACCATCCTGGCTGGCCTGCAGGCACCAAGTCGGCCTGCGTGCTGTCGCTGGTGTGACTCCAAGCCCCTTCCTCTAGTTTTTAAAGTCTTTGCACACATTCAGGTGTTTTACCTGGGAAGGGTGGGAAAAGTTCAGCAGCAGCTGGCCTGGGGCTCAGCTCACGTTTACTCAGAGACGCCTCCTCACGGTCCCCCAGCTTTGCAATGAGGACGCTCCTCGTGTGGGGGCTGCTGGCTGCATGGGAGATGATTCCCCACCTGTGACCAACTTCAGAATTGTTTACCACTGGAGCAAGTGCCCTGATAGGGTTTTCCTCTGTATGACCAGTGGGTTCTGTTTTTTTTTTTTTTTTCTTTTTTGGTTCAAGGTAAGTTTTATTCCTCTTTTTGTATTTATGGATATAAGCATGGAAATAATTCATTCATATAAATACGTCTATGGGAAGGACAGAACTTTTTTTCTGTTTTATTTTTTTAAGTATTATTTATTTTTTAATTTTTGAATTTATTTTATTCATTTTTTTATACAGCAGGCTCTTATTGGTAACCTATTTTATACATATAAGTGTGTATATGTCAATCCCAGGCTCGCAATTCATCCCACCACCACCACCCTGCCACTTTCCCCCCTTGGTGTCCATACATTTGTTCTCTACATCTGTGTCGCTATTTCTGCCTTGCAAACCGGTTCATCTTTACCATTTTTCTAGGTTCCACATGTATGCGTTAATATACGATATTTGTTTTTCTCTTTCTGACTTACTTCACTCTGTATGACAGTCTCTAGATCTATCCACGTCTCTACAAATGACCCAATTTCATTCCTTTTTATGGCTGAGTAATATTCCATTTTATATATGTAGCACATCTTTTCTGTTCGTCTGTCTATGGGCATTTAGGTTGCTTCCATGACCTGGCTATTGTAAGCAGTGCTGCAATGAATATTGTGGTGAATATGTCTTTTTGAATTATGGTTTTCTCTGGGTATATGGCCAGTAGTGGGATTGCTGGGTCATATGGTAATTCTATTTTTAGTCTTTTAAGGAACCTCCATACTGTTCTCCATCGTGACTGTATCAATTTACATTCCCACAAATAGTGTAAGAGGGTTCCCTTTTCTCCACACCCTCTCCAGCATTTGTTGCTTGTAGATTTTCTGATGATGCCCATTCTAACTCGTGTGAGGCGATACCTCATTGTAGTTTTGGTTTATATTTCTCTAATAATTAGTGATGTTGAGCAGCTTTTCATGTGCTTCTTGGTCATCTGTATGTCTTCTTGGGACAAATGTCTATTTACGTCATCTGCCCATTTTTGGATTGGGTTGTTTGTTTTTTTACTGTTGAGCTGCATGAGCTGTTTATATACATTGGAGATTAATCCTTTGTCCATTGATTCGTTTGCAAATATTTTCTCCCATTGTGAGGGTTGTCTTTTCGTCTTGTTTGTAGTTTCCTTTGCTTTGCAAAAGCTTTTAGGTTTCATTTGCTCCCATATGTTTATTTTTTTTTTTATTCCATTACTCTAGGGGGTGGATCAAAAAAGATCTTGCTGTGATTTATGTCAAAGAGTATTCTTCCTATGTTTTCCTCTAAGAGTTTTATAGTGTCCGGTCTTACATTTCGGTCTCTAATCCATTTTGAGTTTATTTTTTGTGTATGGTGTTAGGGAGTGTTCTAATTTCATTCTTTTACATGTAGCTGTCCATTTTTCCCAGCACCACTTATTGAAGAGACTGTCTTTTCTCCTTTGTATACCCTTGCCTCCTTTGTCATAGATTAGTGGGCCATAGGTGTGTAGGTTTATCTCTGGGCTTTTTTTTTTTCTTTTACATCTTTATTGGAGTATAATTGCTTTACACTTGTGTGTTAGTTTCTGCTGTATAAAAAAGTGAATCAGCTGTGCGTATACATATAACACCATATCCCCTCCCTCTTGCACCTCCCTCTCACTCCCTTATCCCACCCTTTTAGGTGGTCACAAAGCACAGAGCTGATCTCCCTGTGCTATGTGGCTGCTTCCCAGTAGCTATCAATTTTACATTTGGTAGTGTATATATGTCCATACCACTCTCTCACTTTGTCCCAGCTTACCCTTCCCTCTCCCCATGTCCTCAAGTCCTTTCTCTACGTCTGTGTCCTTAATCCTTTCCTGCCCCTAGGTTCTTCATAAACTTTTTTTTTAAGATTCCATATATATGTGTTAGCATACAGTATTTGTTTTTCTCTTTCTGACTTACTTCACTCTGTAGGACAGACTCTAGATCCATCCACCTCACTAAAAGTAACTCAATTTCGTTTCTTTTTATGGCTGAATAATGTTCCATTGTATATATGTGCCACATCTTCTTTATCCATTTATCTGTTGATGGACACTTAGGTTGCTTCCATGTCCTGGCTATTGTAAATAGAGCTACAGTGAACGTTGTGGTACATGACTCTTTTTGAATTATGGTTTTCTCAGGGTAAATGTCCAGGAGTGGGTTTGCTGGGTTGTATGGTAGTTCTATTTTTAGTTTTTAAGGAACCCCCATACCGTTCTCCCTAGTGGCTATATCAATTTACATTCCCACCAACAGTGCAAGAGGGTTCCCTTTTCTCCAATAAATGCCTCTCCAGCATTTATTGTTGGTAGATTTTTTGATGATGGCCATTCTGACTGGTGTGAGGTGATACCTCACTGTAGTTTTGATTTGCATTTCTCTAATGATTAGTGATGTTCAGCATCCTTTCATGTGTTTGTTGGCAACCTGTATATCTTCTTTGGAGAAATGTCTATTTAGGTCTTCTGCCCATTTTTGGATTGGGTTGTTTGGTTTTGTGATATTGAGCTACATGAGCTGCTTTTTGGAGATTAATCCTTTGCCATTTGCTTCATTTGAAAATATTTTCTCCCATTCTGATGGTTGTCTTTTCATCTTGCTTATGTTTTCCTTTGCTGTGCAAAAGAATTTATGTTTCATTCGGTCCCATTTTTTTATTTTTGTTTTTATTTCCATTTCTCTAGGAGGTGGGTCAAAAAGGATCTTGCTGTGATTTATGTCATAGACTGTTCTGCTTATGTTTTCCTCTAAGAGTTTTATAGTGGCTGGTCTTATATTTAGGTCTCTAATCCATTTTGAGTTTATTTTTGTGTATGGTGTTAGGGAGTGTACTAATTTCATTCTTTTACATGTAACTGTCCAGTTTTCCCAGCACCACTTGCTGAAGACACTGTCTTTTCTCCATTGTATACCCTTGCCTCCTTTGTCATAGATTAGTGAACCATAGGTACGTGGGTTTATCTCTGTGCTTTCTATCCTGTTCTATTGACCTATATTTCTGTTTTTGTGTCAGTACCATATTATCTTGATTACTGTAGCTTTGCAATATAGTCTGAAGTCTGGAAGTCTGATTCCTCCAGCTCTTTTTTTTCCCCCTCAAGACTGCTTTGGCTATCCAGGGTCTTTTGTGTCTCCCTACAAATTTTAAGATTTTTTTTTCTTGTTCTGTAGAAAATGCCAAAGGTATTTTGATCGGGATTGCATTGAATCTGTAGATTGCTTTGGGTAGTATAGTCATTTTCACAATATTGATTCTTCTAATCCGAGAACATGGTATATGTCTCCATCTGTTTATATCATCTTTGATTTCTTTCATCAGTGTCTTATAGTTTTCTGAGTACAGGTCTTTTACTTCCTTAGGTAGGTTTATTCCTAGGTATTTTATTCTTTTTGTTGCAGTGGTAATGGGATTGTTTCCTTAATTTCTCTTTCTGATCTTTCATTGTTAGTGTATAGGAATGCAAGCAATTTCTGTGCATTAATTTTGTATCCTGCAACTTTACCAAATTCATTGATTAGCTCCAGTGGTTTTCTGGTGGCATCTTTAGGATTCTCTATCTATGATATCATGTCATTTGCGAACAGTGACAATTTTACTTCTTCTTTTCCTTTTTGTATTCCTTTTATTTCTTTTTCTTCTCTGATTGCCATGGCTAGGACTTCCAAAACTATGTTGAATAGCAGTGGTGAGAGTGGACATCCTCGTCTTGTTCCTGATCTTAGAGGAAACGCTTTCAGTTTTTCACCATTGAGAATGCTGTTTGCTGTGGGTTTGTCATATATGGCCTTTATTATGTTGAGGTAGTTTCCCTCTAGGCCCACACTCTGCAGAGTTTTTATCGTAAATGAGTGTTGAATTTTCTCAAAATCTTTTCCTTCATCTATTGAGATGATCATATGCTTTTATTCTACAATTTGTTAATATGGTGTATCACATTGATTTGTGTATATTGAAGAATCCTTGCATCCCTGGGATAAACCCCACTTGATCATGGTGTATGATCCTTTTAATGTGTTGTTCGATTCTGTTTGCTAGTATTTTGTTGAGGATTTTTACATCTATATTCATCAGTGATATTGGTCTATAATTTTCTTTCCTTGTAGTATCTCTGTCTGATTTTGGTATCAGGGTGATGGTGGTCTCATAGAATGAGTTTGGGAGTGTTCCTTCCCCTGCAATTGTTTTGAAGAATTTGAGAAGGTTGGGTGTTAGCTCTTCTCTAAATGTTTGATAGAATTCACCTGTGATGCCATCTGGTTCTGGACTTTTGTTTGTTGGAAGATTTTTAATCACAGTTTCAATTTCATTGCTTGTGATAGGTTTGTTCATATTTTCTATTTCTTCCTGGTTCAGTCTTAGAAGGTTATCCCTTTCTAAGAATTTGTCCATTTCTTCCAGATTGTCCATTTTATTGGCCTAGAGTTGCTTGTAGTAGTCTCTTAGGATGCTTTGTATTCCTGTGGTGTCTGTTGTAACTTCTGCTTTTTCACTTCTAATTTTGTTGATTTGCGTCCTCTCCCTCTTTTTCTGGAGTCTGGCTAAAGGTTGATCATTTTTGCTTATCTTCTCAAAGAACCAGCTTTTAGTTTTATTGATCTTTGCTTTCGTTTTCTTTGTTTCTATTTCATTTATTTCTGCTCTGATCTTTATGATTTCTTTCCTTCTACTAACTTTGGGTTTTGTTCTTCTTTCTCTAGTTCCTCTAGGTGTAAGGTTAGATTGTTTATTTGAGATTTTTCTTGTTTCTTGAGGTAGGCTTGTATTGCTATAAACTTCCCTCTTAGAACTCCTTTTGCTGCATCCCATAGGTTTTGGATCATCGTGTTTTTGTTGTCATTTGTCTCTAGGTAGTTTTTGATTTCCTCTTTGATTTCTTCAGTGATCTCTTGGTTATTTAGTAACGTATTGTTTAGCCTCCATGTGTGTGTGTTTTTTACGGTTTTTTCCGTGTAATTGATTTCTAATCTCATAGCATTGTGGTCGGAACAGCTGCTTGATATGATTTCAGTTTTCTTAAATTTACTGAGGCTTTATCTGTGACCCAAGATGTGATCTATCCTGGAGAATGTTCCGTGTGCAGTTGAGAAGAACGTGTAATCTGCTGTTTTTGGATGGAATGTCCTATAAATATCAACTAACTCTATCTGGTCTATTGTGTCATTTAAAGCTTGTGTTTCCTTATTAATTTTCTGTCTGGCTGATCTCCACTGGTGTAAGTGAGCTGTTAAAGTCCCCCGCTATTGTGTTACTGTCGATTTCCTCTTTTATAGCTGTTAGCAGTTGCCTTATACATTGAGCTGCTCCTATTTTGGGTACATATATATTTATAATTGTTATATCTTCTTCTTGGATTGGTCCCCTGACCATTATGTAGTGTCTTTCCTTGTCTCTTGTAACATTCTTTATTTTAAAGTCTATTTTATCTGATATGAGTATTGCTACTCCAGCTTTCTTTTGATTTTCATTTGCATAGAATATATTTTTCCATCGCCTCACTTTGAGTCTGTATGTGTCCCTAGGTCTGAAATGGATCTCTTGTAGACAGCATATATATGGGTCTTGTTTTTGTATCCATTCAGCGAGCCTGTGTCTTTTGGTTGGAACATGTAGTGCATTCACGTTTAAGGTAATTATCGATATGTATGTTCCTACTACTATTTTCTTAATTGTTATGGGTTTGTCTTGGTGGGTCCTTTTCTTCTCTTGTGTTTCCCACTTAGAGAAGTTCCTTTAGCATTTGGTGTAGAGCTGGTTTCATGGTGCTGAATTCTCTTAGCTTTTGCTTGTCTGTAAGGCTTTTGATTTCTCCATCAAATCTGAATGAGCTCTTTACAGGGTGGAGTACTCTTGGTTGTAGGTTCTTCCCTTTCATCACTTTAAATTTATCATGCCACTTCCTTCTGGCTTGTAGATTTTCTGCTGAGAAATCAGTTGTTATCCTTATGGGAGTTCCCTTGTATGTTATTTGTCATTTTTCCCTCGCTGCTTTCAATCATTTTTCTTTGTCGTTAATTTTTGTCAATTTGATTGCTATGTGTCTTGTCATTTTTCTCCTTTGGTTTATCCTGCCTGGGACACTCTGTGCTTCTGGACTTGGGTGGCTATTTCTTTTCCCATGCTAGGGAAGTTTTTGACCATAATCTCTTCAAATATATTCTCGGGTCCTTTCTCTCTCTCTTCTCCTTCTGGGACCCCTATAATGCGAATGTTGTTGCGTTTAATGTTGTGCCAGAGGACTCTTGGGGTGTCTTCGTTTGTTTTCATTCTTTTTCTTTATTCTGTTCCATGGCAGTGATTTCCACCTTTCTGTCTTCCAGGTCACTTATCCGTTCTTCTGCCACAGTTATTCTGCTACTGATTCCTTCTAGTGTATTTTTCATTTCAGTTATTCCATTGTTCACCTCTGTTTGTTTGTTCTTTAATTCTTCTAGGTGTTTGTTCCTTAATTCTTCTAGGTCTTTGTTAAACATTTCTTGCATCTTCTCGATCTTTGCCTCCTTTCTTTTTCCAAGGTCTTGGCTCAACTTCACTATCATTATTCTGAATTCTTTTTCTGGAAGGTTCCCTATCTCCACCTCATTTCGTTTTTTTTCTGGGGTTTTATCTTGTTCCTTGATCTGGTATAAAGTCCTCTGCCTTTTCATTTTGTCTATCTTTCTGTGAATGTGGTTTTCCTTCCACAGGCTGCAGAATTGTAGTTCTTCTTGCTTCTGCTGTCTGCTCTCCGGTGGATGAGTCTATCTTAGAGGCTTGTGCAAGCTTCCTGATGGGAGGGACTGGTGGTGGGTAGAGCTGGGTGTTGCTTTGGTGGGCAGAGCTTTAATCCGCTTGTCTACGGATTAAATAAAACTTTAATAAAAAGTTTAATCCGCTTGTCTGCTGATGCATGGGGCTGGGTTCCCTCCCTGTTGGTTGTTTGGCCTGAGGCGACCCAGCCCTGGAGCCTACCTTGCTCTTGGTGGGGCTAATGGCGGACTCTGGGAGGGCTCACACCAAGGAGTATTTCCCAGAACTTCTGCTGCCAGTGTCGTTGTCCTCACGGTGAGCCACAGCCACAGCCACCACCTGCCTCTGCAGGAGACCCTCTAAAAGTAGCAGGTAGTTCTGGTCATTCTCCTACAGGGTCACTGCTCCTTCCCCTGGGTCCTGATGTGCACACTACTTTGTGTGTGCCCTCCAAGAGTGGAGTATCTGAGTGGAGTTGAGACTCTGAGACTCTGTGTGGAGTTGCACAGACTCTGGGTCCTGTGAAGCTTCGATGTTTTGTGATTCTAGAAATCCTATAGGAGACGGTCCACAGCAGGTGACGCTAATGTTGTCAGTAGAGGTGTTGAAGCCAAAGATCTGCAGTTCCAACTAGAGGTGCCGATGTACATACAGGACAAAATCATCTCGTGTGAATGTAGTTCAGGCATGTTTAAGATGAATGCAGTCATGTTAATGCCTACCATATTCTATCTTGAGCCTCTCCTCAGGGACCCCCTCCTCAGTTCCTGAGGCTCCTGTAAGTCATGTACAGGGGACTGGAGAGTGGGCTCTGTCCAGTCTGAGCCCTGAGTTACCCTGTGTGTATCTTAGGATACTTTGTATTTCTGTGGTGTCTGTTGTAACATCATCTCTTTCATTTCAGATTTATTTGGGCCCTCTCTTTTTAAAAAAACATACTACTGTTGTCTTTTATTCTCTACAGAAGCTTAATAAGTGTTTGATCTACTATCCTTACCCTATGTATACTTTTTGCAGTGAGATTTTTACTTTTCTTTGTTTCCTTGTTACTATCAATAATTAGTGAGACTTCTTTTAAGCTACCTTCAACATTGCTTATAAAGCTGCTTTATTAGTGATGACAGAGCCTTAATGGAAGTCATGTTCTGGTTGTAAATTAGAATGCAATGTGCCAGCAAATAGCCCCTTAAGTTTATGTCTCATTACTTCTTGTTCTTTTTTTAATTTAATTTTTATTTTTTGTCAGAGCAAATTTAATTAAAATGTTTTGTTTCTTCTAGGTGTGAAAGATGTGGTTCTTTTAAACATATACATATATCTATTCTTCTTTGGATCATTTTCCCATGTAGGTTATGACACGATGTTGAGTAGTCTTGTCTTGGTATTACGTAGGTCTTTGGTGATTACATATTTCACATGTGTTTCTATATCTATCTTAACCCCAATATCCTAATGTATCCAATCCTCACACCTTTCCATTTGGTGAACCATAAGTTTGTTTAATGAATCTGTGATTGCATTTCTCTGTGGAAATATCTTCATTGGTATCAATGTTTAGCTAAGACCTATAAGTGATATTATAGGATATGTGTCTTTTGCTTTCTGACTTAGTACAATTTGCCTGATTACCTCAAGAATCATACATGGTGCTGCAAATGGCACTGTTTCATTTTTTTCCCTGGCTAATATTCCATCTGTACGTGTACCAGTTCTTCTTTGGGCACGCACCTCTTGATGGACTTTCTGGTTGCCTCCATGTCTTGGCTATTGTAATACTGCTGCAATGCACATTTGCTTGTCTGTGTCTTTCCAGTTATGTCTTCTTATGTTATAGGCCAAGGAGTGGGCTTGCTGTATCATATGGTAGCTCAGTGTGTATGTTTTATAGGCACCACCATTCAGTTCTCATTAGTGGCTCTTTCCAGGTTACGTCCCACTTAAAATTGAGGGTATGCATTTCTCCAAAACACCTTCAATATTTATTGTTTGTAGTTTTCTTGCTGATGGTTATTCTAACAGGTGCGAGCTGATACCTATCTGTGATTGAATTTGCATGTGTCCCATAATCTGTTAAAACTGAGCTTTAAAGCATGCCCTTTTTATTTATCAAACTGTGATTACAGCTTAGTTCTTCAAAGTGTTTTCTTAAAGTAAGTGTCACATTTTGAAAATTTTTGGCCATTACCTCCCTCAAGACATTTTGAGGGCACGTTTCATTTATGGCCCTGAAGTACTTGTTCATATGAAGTGACCATTAGCACAGGTTTTAAAGCTGCTTTTGCAGGTAACGGCCAGAGGGTGGCAGTCTTTCTACGTTCCCAATCTGGTAAATAGGGAAAGAGACCTTCAGCCCCAAGAGTGTCCAGCTTTATTTCTCATCCAGCTGTGGGTCTAGATATGGTCACACCAGGTTGCATCACAGCCCCGGAACGAATTATGTAAAAATTTCTCCCTCTATCACTGTCTTTGTTTTTTGGGATTTTAAAGTAATTTATTTTTATAATGGGGTTTACCTGATTTTCACTGCTGTGTTTATGCCCCTTTACACCCACTTGATTCACTTACAGAGAGACATCAATACATAGGTTTTAAGATTATTACTAGTCAGATATATACTTGTTCGTTGAATAGGGGATGTTGCATCCACTTCACTGAGCAAGGAATAGGTCTTGTCTATTACATATTGGTTTTATGGATCGGTATTTGAGCTAATATGAAACCCTTGATTTATGCATCACCCAACCTCACCTTTCCCGTTAAGCAGCCATAGTGTGTTTTCTGCATGTGTGACTCTGTTCTGTTTTGTAATTCAGTTCAAGTGTAACGGTTTTTACATTCCCTCTATAAGTGATACCTTATGAGAAGTGTCCTTTTCTGTGTGACTTATTTCACTTAGAATCGTCGTACCTAAATCCACTCATCATGCTGCTACTAGCCTTATGACATTGATTTCATGGCTGAGTGATATTCCATTGTACATAAGGACCACAACTTCTTTATCCATTTTTCTCTTTCCTGGGATATTTAAGTTGGAATGAAGTGGAGGTCCTTGTCAACAGAGCAGCCCTAAACTTTGGGGTGCTTGTGTCTTGCTGATTTTTCATTTTCCCAATTTATACCCCCATGAGTGGAAGTGCCCTATGCTCTCTAAGCTGTGTTTTTTAGATGTTTCAGGACACACCGTACATTTCTCCAGAGTGGTTGTTGGCAATTTACATCCCGCCCATCAGTGTAGCAAGGCTCCCATTTCTCCATGGCCTGTCCTGCATTTCTGCTTTTGAGACTTTTTTCAGCATGGCCCTTTTGACCGATGGGGAGCGAGTCTTCTTTGTAGCCCTGATTTGCCTTTCCAGGTTGCTTGGTTGGCCAAAAAGGGCGTATGCGTTTTTTCCTGAATATATTCAGGAAAAAACGCATACGCCCTTTTTGGCCAAGGGCATCATTGTCAACGTTTTCCCGCTTTTCATGTGCTTTAAAGGCGATTCGACTCTACCTCCTGAAATCTGTTTCCTGCAATTCTGCCTTGATTTCAAATCCTCTTCTTTGCCTTCCCTCAATATATTTGTGGACGAGAGTTATCATTTATAACTCTGCAGGTTTGTGAATTGCAGTGCCCTGAAGCTCCATTTTACAACTCGCTTTTTTGGGAGCTGGCCGAAAAAGCGCAGGATGGCTTCAGGCCCTGTTCTGGTTCCGGGGTCCGGGTGAGCCTGTGGTTAATTCTTCTTCCTGATGGGAAAATAGAGTGACCTGTGCCTGTCACAACACCAAGAGCTAGTCTCTCACTGGTTCCCCGTCTACCCGTTCAACCTCAGGACTAATTGCAACCTGTACGGAACAGGAGGTTAAAGGTGCTGATGCTCCAAGTAGGGAGATTGCTAGTAAGGCGGCTGGAATGGCGAACCCGGGCACAAGGAGATGAGAAATGAGGTGCGTTTTAGAAACCTTTCCCCATCACATGGTGTACCATCTTCTGGGTTTCTCATGCATGTTTTCGATGTAGGAAGATGCCCTTGAACCTGGAGATTTGGGACCCATGCGATGGGTACCACGCAGTATTACTTTAAAGGGTCTGCGTTTGCTCACCCAACCTCACCAAAACTCTCAGCCCCAAGCGTGTCCACCCTTATGTCTCATCCAGCTGTGGGTCTAGATATGGTCAATCCAGGTTGCATCACAGCCCCTGATCGCATTGGGTAAGAATTTCTCTCTCTTTCACTGTCTTTGTTTCATGGGTTTTTCAAAGTAATTTATTTTTATAATGGGGTTTAGCTGCTTTTCACTGCTGTGTTTATGCCGCTTTACACCCACTTGACACACTAACAGAGAGATATCAATACATAGGTTTTAATATTATTACTAGTCAGATATATTCATGTGCGGTGAATAGGGCGTGTTGAGTCCAGTTCTCTGAGCAAGGAGTAGGTCTTGTCTATTACATATTGGGTTTATGGAACGGTATCTGAGCTAATTTGAAACCCTTGGTTTATGTATCACCCCACCTCACCTTTCCCGTTAAGCAGCCATAGTGTGTTTTCTGCACGTGTGACTGTGTTCTGTTTTGTAATTCAGTTCAAGTGTAACGGATTTTACATTCCCTCTATAAGTGATACCTTATGAGAAGTGTCCTTTGCTGTGTGACTTATTTCACTTAGAATTGTCGTACCTAAATCCACTCATCATGCTGCTACTAGCCTTATGACATTGATTTCATGGCTGAGTGATATTCCATTGTACATAAGGACCACAACTTCTTTATCCATTTTTCTCTTTCCTGGGATATTTAAGGTGGAATGAAGTGGAAGTCCTTGTCAACAGAGCATCCCTAAACTTTGGGGTGCTTGTGTCTTGCTGAGTTTTCATTTTCCCAATTTATACCCCCATGAGTGGAAGTGCCCTATGCTCTCTAAGCTGTGTTTTTTAGATGTTTCAGGACTCACCGTACACTTCTCCACAGTGGCTGTTGGCAATTTACATCCCGCCCATCAGAGTAGCAAGGCTCCCATTTCTCCATGGCCTGTCCTGCATTTCTGGTTTTGACACGTTTTTCAGCATGGCCCTTTTGACCGATGGGTAGCGAGTCTTCTTTGTAGCCCTGATTTGCCTTTCCAGGTTGCTTGGTTGGCCAAAAAGGGCGTATGCGTTTTTTCCTGAATATATTCAGGAGAAAACGCATACGCCCTTTTAGGCCAAGGGCATCTTTTTCAACGTTTTGCCGCTTTTCATGTGCTTTAAAGGCGATTCGAATCTACCTCCTGAAATCTGTTTCCTGCAATTCTGCCTTGATTTCAAATCCTCTTCTTTGCCTTCCCTCAATATATCTGTGGACGAGAGTTATCATTTATAACTCTGCAGGTTTGTGAATTGCAGTGCCCAGAACCTCCATTTTACAACTCGCTTTTTTGGGGGCTGGCCGCAAAAGCGCATGATGTATTCACGCCCTGTTCTTGTTCCGGGGGGCAGGCTGAGCCTGTGGTTAATTCTTCTTCCTGATGGGAAAATAGAGTGACCTGTGCCTGTGTCCACACCAAGAGCTAGTCTCTCATTGGTTCCCCGTCTTCCCGTTCATCCTCAGGACAAATTGCAACCTGTACGGAACACGAGGTTAAAGGTGCTGATGCTCCAAGTAGGGAGGTTGCTAGTAAAGTGGCTGGAATGGCGAACCCGGGCACAAGGAGATGAGAAATGAGGTTCGTTTTAGAAACCTTTCCCCATCACACGGTGTACCATCTTCTGGGTTTCTCTTGCATGATTTCGATGTAGGAAGATGCCCTTGAACCTGGAGATTTGGGACCCATGGGACGGGTACCACGCAGTATTACTTTAAAGGGTCTGCGTTTGCTCACCCAACCTCACCAAACCTCTCAGCCCCAAGAGTGTCCACCCTTATGTCTCATCCATCTGTGGGTCTAGATATGGTCAATCCAGGTTGCATCACAGCCCCCGAACGCATTGTGTAAGAATTTCTCTCTCTTTCACTGTCTTTGTTTCATGGGTTTTTCGAAGTAATTTATTTTTATAATGGGGTTTAGCTGCTTTTCACTGCTGTGTTTATGCCGCTTTACACCCACTTGACACACTAACAGAGAGATATCAATACATAGGTTTTAAGATTATTACTAGTCAGATATATTCTTGTGCGGTGAATAGGACGTGTTGAGTCCAGTTCTCTGAGCAAGGAGTAGGTCTTGTCTATTACATATTGGGTTTATGGAATGGTATCTGAGATAATTTGATACCCTTGTTTTATGTATCACCCCACCTCACCTTTCCCGTTAAGCAGCCATAGTGTGTTTTCTGCATGTGTGACTCTGTTCTGTTTTGTAATTCAGTTCAAGTGTAACGGTTTTTACATTCCCTCTATAAGTGATACCTTATGAGAAGTGTCCTTTTCTGTGTGACTTATTTCACTTAGAATCGTCGTACCTAAATCCACTCATCATGCTGCTACTAGCCTTATGACATTGATTTCATGGCTGAGTGATATTCCATTGTACATAAGGACCACAACTTCTTTATCCATTTTTCTCTTTCCTGGGATATTGAAGGTGGAATGAAGTGGAGGTCCTTGTCAACAGAGCAGCCCTAAACTTTGGGGTGCTTGTGTCTTGCGGATTTTTCATTTTCCCAATTTATACCCCCATGAGTGGAAGTGACCTATGCTCTCTAAGCTGTGTTTTTTAGATGTTTCAGGAAACACCGTACACTTCTTCAGAGTGGCTGTTGGCAATTTACATCCCGCCCATCAGTGTAGCAAGGCTCCCATTTCTCCATGGCCTGTCCTGCATTTCTGGTTTTGAGACTTTTTTCAGCATGGCCCTTTTAACCGATGGGTAGCGAGTCTTCTTTGTATCGCTGACTTGCCTTTCCAGGTTGCTTGGTTGGCCAAAAAGGGCGTATGCGTTTTTTCCTGAATATATTCAGGAAAAAACGCATACGCCCTTTTTGGCCAAGGGCATCATTGTCAACGTTTTCCCGCTTTTCATGTGCTTTAAAGGCGATTCGAATCTACCTCCTGAAATCTGTTTCCTGCAATTCTGCCTTGATTTCAAATCCTCTTCGTTGCCTTCCCTCAATATATTTGTGGACGAGAGTTATCATTTATAACTCTGCAGGTTTGTGAATTGCAGTGCCCTGGAGCTCCATTTTACAACTCGCTTTTTTGGGAGCTGGCCGCAAAAGCGCAGGATGGCTTCAGGCCCTGTTCTGGTTCCGGGGTCCGGGTGAGCCTGTGGTTAATTCTTCTTCCTGATGGGAAAATAGAGTGACCTGTGCCTGTCACAACACCAAGAGCTAGTCTCTCACTGGTTCCCCGTCTACCCGTTCAACCTCAGGACTAATTGCAACCTGTACGGAACAGGAGGTTAAAGGTGCTGATGCTCCAAGTAGGGAGATTGTTAGTAAAGCGGCTGGAATGGCGAACCCGGGCACAAGGAGAAGAGAAATGAGGTGCGTTTTAGAAACCTTTCCCCATCACATGATGTACCATCTTTTTGTTTTCTCATGCATGTTTTCGATGTAGGAATATGCCCTTGAACCTGGAGATTTGGGACCCATGCGATGGGTACCACACAGTATTACTTTAAAGGGTCTGCGTTTGCTCACCCAACCTCACCAAACCTCTCAGCCCCAAGAGTGTCCACCCTTATGTCTCATCCAGCTGTGGGTCTAGATATGGTCAATCCTGGTTGCATCACAGCCCCTGAACGCATTGTGTAAGAATTTCTCTCTCTTTCACTGTCTTTGTTTCATGGGTTTTTCGAAGTAATTTATTTTTATAATGGGGTTTAGCTGCTTTTCACTGCTGTGTTTATGCCGCTTTACACCCACTTGACACACTAACAGAGAGATATCAATACATAGGTTTTAAGATTATTACTACTCAGATATATTCTTGTGCGGTGAATAGGGCGTGTTGAGTCCAGTTCTCTGAGCAAGGAGTAGGTCTTGTCTATTACATATTGGGTTTATGGAACGGTATCTGAGCTAATTTGATACCCTTGTTTTATGTATCACCCCACCTCACCTTTCCCGTTAAGCAGCCATAGTGTGTTTTCTGCATGTGTGACTCTGTTCTGTTTTGTAATTCAGTTCAAGTGTAACGGTTTTTACATTCCCTCTATAAGTGATACCTTATGAGAAGTGTCCTTTTCTGTGTGACGTATTTCACTTAGAATCGTCGTACCTAAATCCACTCATCATGCTGCTACTAGCCTTATGACATTGATTTCATGGCTGAGTGATATTCCATTGTACATAAGGACCACAACTTCTTTATCCATTTTTCTCTTTCCTGGGATATTGAAGGTGGAATGAAGTGGAGGTCCTTGTCAACAGAGCAGCCCTAAACTTTGGGGTGCTTGTGTCTTGCTGATTTTTCATTTTCCCAATTTATACCCCCATGAGTGGAAGTGACCTATGCTCTCTAAGCTGTGTTTTTTAGATGTTTCAGGACACACCGTACACTTCTCCAGAGTGGCTGTTGGCAATTTACATCCCGCCCATCAGTGTAGCAAGGCTCCCATTTCTCCATGGCCTGTCCTGCATTTCTGGTTTTGAGACTTTTTTCAGCATGCCCCTTTTGACCGATGGGTAGCGAGTCTTCTTTGTATCGCTGACTTGCCTTTCCAGGTTGCTTGGTTGGCCAAAAAGGGCGTATGCGTTTTTACCTGAATATATTCAGGAAAATACGCATACGCCCTTTTTAGCCAAGGGCATCATTGTCAACGTTTTGCCGCTTTTCATGTGCTTTAAAGGTGATTCGAATCTGCCTCCTGAAATCTGTTTCCTGCAATTCTGCCTTGATTTCAAATCCTCTTCTTTGCCTTCCCTCAATATATTTGTGGACGAGAGTTGTCATTTATAACTCTGCAGGTTTGTGATTTGCAGTGCCCTGAAGCTCCATTTTACAACTCGCTTTTTTGGGAGCTGGCCGCAAAAGCGCAGGATGGCTTCAGGCCCTGTTCTGGTTCCGGGGTCATGGTGAGCCTGTGGTTAATTCTTCTTCCTGATGGGAAAATAGGGTGACCTGTGCCTGTCCCAACACCAAGAGCTAGTCTCTCACTGGTTCCCCATCTACCCGTTCATCCTCAGGACAAATTGCAACCTGTACGGAACAGGAGGTTAAAGGTGCTGATGCTCCAAGTAGGGAGATTGTTAGTAAAGCAGCTGGAATGGCGAACCCGGGCACAAGGAGAAGAGAAATGAGGTGAGTTTTAGAAACCTTTCCCCATCACATGGTGTACCAACTTTTTGTTTTCTCATGGATGTTTTCGATGTAGGAATATGGCCTTGAACCTGTAGATTTGGGACCCATGCGAAGGGTACCACGCAGTATTACTTTAAAGGGTCTGCGTTTGCTCACCCAACCTCACCAAACCTCTCAGCCCCAAGAGTGTCCACCCTTATGTCTCATCCAGCTGTGGGTCTAGATATGGTCAATCCAGGTTGCATCACAGCCCCTGAACGCATTGTGTAAGAATTTCTCTCTCTTTCACTGTCTTTGTTTCATGGGTTTTTCGAAGTAATTTATTTTTATAATGGGGTTTAGCTGCTTTTCACTGCTGTGTTTATGCCGCTTTACACCCACTTGACACACTAACAGAGAGATATCAATACATAGGTTTTAAGATTATTACTAGTCAGATATATTCTTGTGCGGTGAATAGGGCGTGTTGAGTCCAGTTCTCTGAGCAAGGAGTAGGTCTTGTCTATTACATATTGGGTTTATGGAACGGTATCTGAGATAATTTGAAACCCTTGTTTTATGTATCACCCCACCTCACCTTTCCCGTTAAGCAGCCATAGTGTGTTTTCTGCATGTGTGACTCTGTTCTGTTTTCTAATTCAGTTCAAGTGTAATGGTTTTTACATTCCCTCTATAAGTGATACCTTATGAGATGTGTCCTTTTCTGTGTGACTTATTTCACTTAGAATCGTCGTACCTAAATCCACTCATCATGCTTCTACTAGCCTTATGACATTGATTTCATGGCTGAGTGATATTCCATTGTACATAAGGACCACAACTTCTTTATCCATTTTTCTCTTTCCTGGGATATTGAAGGTGGAATGAAGTGGAGGTCCTTGTCAACAGAGCAGCCCTAAACTTTGGGGTGCTTGTGTCTTGCTGATTTTTCATTTTCCCAATTTATACCCCCATGAGTGGAAGTGCCCTATGCTCTCTAAGCTGTGCTTTTTAGATGTTTCAGGACACACCGTACACTTCTCCAGAGTGGCTGTTGGCAATTTACATCCCGCCCATCAGTGTAGCAAGGCTCCCATTTCTCCATGGCCTGTCCTGCATTTCTGGTTTTGAGACTTTTTTCAGCATGGCCCTTTTGACCGATGGGGAGCGAGTCTTCTTTGTAGCCCTGATTTGCCTTTCCAGGTTGCTTGGTTGGCCAAAAAGGGCGTATGCGTTTTTTCCTGAATATATTCAGGAAAAAACGCATACGCCCCTTTTGGCCAAGGGCATCATTGTCAACGTTTTCCCGCTTTTCATGTGCTTTAAAGGCGATTCGAATCTACCTCCTGAAATCTGTTTCCTGCAATTCTGCCTTGATTTCAAATCCTCTTCTTTGCCTTCCCTCAATATATTTGTGGACGAGAGTTATCATTTATAACTCTGCAGGTTTGTGAATTGCAGTGCCCTGAAGCTCCATTTTACAACTCGCTTTTTTGGGAGCTGGCCGCAAAAGCGCAGGATGGCTTCAGGCCCTGTTCTGGTTCCGGGGTCCGGGTGAGCCTGTGGTTAATTCTTCTTCCTGATGGGAAAATAGAGTGACCTGTGCCTGTCACAACACCAAGAGCTAGTCTCTCACTGGTTCCCCGTCTACCCGTTCAACCTCAGGACTAATTGCAACCTGTACGGAACAGGAGGTTAAAGGTGCTGATGCTCCAAGTAGGGAGATTGTTAGTAAAGCGGCTGGAATGGCGAACCCGGGCACAAGGAGAAGAGAAATGAGGTGCGTTTTAGAAACCTTTCCCCATCACATGATGTACCATCTTTTTGTTTTCTCATGCATGTTTTCGATGTAGGAATATGCCCTTGAACCTGGAGATTTGGGACCCATGCGATGGGTACCACACAGTATTACTTTAAAGGGTCTGCGTTTGCTCACCCAACCTCACCAAACCTCTCAGCCCCAAGAGTGTCCACCCTTATGTCTCATCCAGCTGTGGGTCTAGATATGGTCAATCCAGGTTGCATCACAGCCCCTGAATGCATTGTGTAAGAATTTCTCTCTCTTTCACTGTCTTTGTTTCATGGGTTTTTCGAAGTAATTTATTTTTATAATGGGGTTTAGCTGCTTTTCACTGCTGTGTTTATGCCGCTTTACACCCACTTGACACACTAACAGAGAGATATCAATACATAGGTTTTAAGATTATTACTAGTCAGATATATTCTTGTGCGGTGAATAGGGCGTGTTGAGTCCAGTTCTCTGAGCAAGGAGTAGGTCTTGTCTATTACATATTGGGTTTATGGAACGGTATCTGAGCTAATTTGAAACCCTTGTTTTATGTATCACCCCACCTCACCTTTCCCGTTAAGCAGCCATAGTGTGTTTTCTGCATGTGTGACTCTGTTCTGTTTTGTAATTCAGTTCAAGTGTAACGGTTTTTACATTCCCTCTATAAGTGATACCTTATGAGAAGTGTCCTTTTCTGTGTGACTTATTTCACTTAGAATCGTCGTACCTAAATCCACTCATCATGCTGCTACTAGCCTTATGACATTGATTTCATGGCTGAGTGATATTCCATTGTACATAAGGACCACAACTTCTTTATCCATTTTTCTCTTTCCTGGGATATTGAAGGTGGAATGAAGTGGAGGTCCTTGTCAACAGAGCAGCCCTAAACTTTGGGGTGCTTGTGTCTTGCTGATTTTTCATTTTCCCAATTTATACCCCCATGAGTGGAAGTGCCCTATGCTCTCTAAGCTGTGTTTTTTAGATGTTTCAGGACACACCGTACACTTCTCCAGAGTGGCTGTTGGCAATTTACATCCCGCCCATCAGTGTAGCAAGGCTCCCATTTCTCCATGGCCTGTCCTGCATTTCTGGTTTTGAGACTTTTTTCAGCATGGCCCTTTTGACCGATGGGGAGCGAGTCTTCTTTGTAGCCCTGATTTGCCATTCCAGGTTGCTTGGTTGGCCAAAAAGGGCGTATGCGTTTTTTCCTGAATATATTCAGGAAAAAACGCATACGCCCTTTTTGGCCAAGGGCATCATTGTCAACGTTTTGCCGCTTTTCATGTGCTTTAAAGGCGATTCGAATCTACCTCCTGAAATCTGTTTCCTGCAATTCTGCCTTGATTTCAAATCCTCTTCTTTGCCTTCTCTCAATATATTTGTGGACGAGAGTTGTCATTTATAACTCTGCAGGTTTGTGAATTGCAGTGCCCTGAAGCTCCATTTTACAACTCGCTTTTTTGGGAGCTGGCCGCAAAAGCGCAGGATGGCTTCAGGCCCTGTTCTGGTTCCGGGGTCATGGTGAGCCTGTGGTTAATTCTTCTTCCTGATGGGAAAATAGGGTGACCTGTGCCTGTCCCAACACCAAGAGCTAGTCTCTCACTGGTTCCCCATCTACCCGTTCATCCTCAGGACAAATTGCAACCTGTACGGAACAGGAGGTTAAAGGTGCTGATGCTCCAAGTAGGGAGATTGTTAGTAAAGCAGCTGGAATGGCGAACCCGGGCACAAGGAGAAGAGAAATGAGGTGAGTTTTAGAAACCTTTCCCCATCACATGGTGTACCAACTTTTTGTTTTCTCATGGATGGTTTCGATGTAGGAATATGGCCTTGAACCTGAAGATTTGGGACCCATGCGAAGGGTACCACGCAGTATTACTTTAAAGGGTCTGCGTTTGCTCACCCAACCTCACCAAACCTCTCAGCCCCAAGAGTGTCCACCCTTATGTCTCATCCAGCTGTGGGTCTAGATATGGTCAATCCAGGTTGCATCACAGCCCCTGAACGCATTGTGTAAGAATTTCTCTCTCTTTCACTGTCTTTGTTTCATGGGTTTTTCGAAGTAATTTATTTTTATAATGGGGTTTAGCTGCTTTTCACTGCTGTGTTTATGCTGCTTTACACCCACTTGACACACTAACAGAGAGATATCAATACATAGGTTTTAAGATTATTACTAGTCAGATATATTCTTGTGCGGTGAATAGGGCGTGTTGAGTCCAGTTCTCTGAGCAAGGAGTAGGTCTTGTCTATTACATATTGGGTTTATGGAACGGTATCTGAGATAATTTGAAACCCTTGTTTTATGTATCACCCCACCTCACCTTTCCCGTTAAGCAGCCATAGTGTGTTTTCTGCATGTGTGACTCTGTTCTGTTTTGTAATTCAGTTCAAGTGTAACGGTTTTTACATTCCCTCTATAAGTGATACCTTATGAGAAGTGTCCTTTTCTGTGTGACGTATTTCACTTAGAATCGTCGTACCTAAATCCACTCATCATGCTTCTATTAGCCTTATGACATTGATTTCATGGCTGAGTGATATTCCATTGTACATAAGGACCACAACTTCTTTATCCATTTTTCTCTTTCCTGGGATATTGAAGGTGGAATGAAGTGGAGGTCCTTGTCAACAGAGCAGCCCTAAACTTTGGGGTGCTTGTGTCTTGCTGATTTTTCATTTTCCCAATTTATACCCCCATGAGTGGAAGTGCCCTATGCTCTCTAAGCTGTGTTTTTTAGATGTTTCAGGACACACCGTACACTTCTCCAGAGTGGCTGTTGGCAATTTACATCCCGCCCATCAGTGTAGCAAGGCTCCCATTTCTCCATGGCCTGTCCTGCATTTCTGGTTTTGAGACTTTTTTCAGCATGGCCCTTTTGACCGATGGGGAGCGAGTCTTCTTTGTAGCGCTGATTTGCCTTTCCAGGTTGCTTGGTTGGCCAAAAAGGGCGTATGCGTTTTTTCCTGAATATATTCAGGAAAAAACGCATACGCCCTTTTTGGCCAAGGGCATCATTGTCAACGTTTTGCCGCTTTTCATGTGCTTTAAAGGCGATTCGAATCTACCTCCTGAAATCTGTTTCCTGCAATTCTGCCTTGATTTCAAATCCTCTTCTTTGCCTTCCCTCAATATATTTGTGGACGAGAGTTATCATTTATAACTCTGCAGGTTTGTGAATTGCAGTGCCCTGAAGCTCCATTTTACAACTCGCTTTTTTGGGAGCTGGCCGCAAAAGCGCAGGATGGCTTCAGGCCCTGTTCTGGTTCCGGGGTCCGGGTGAGCCTGTGGTTAATTCTTCTTCCTGATGGGAAAATAGAGTAACCTGTGCCTGTCACAACACCAACAGCTAGTCTCTCACTGGTTCCCCGTCTACCCGTTCAACCTCAGGACTAATTGCAACCTGTACGGAACAGGAGGTTAAAGGTGCTGATGCTCCAAGTAGGGAGATTGTTAGTAAAGCGGCTGGAATGGCGAACCCGGGCACAAGGAGAAGAGAAATGAGGTGCGTTTTAGAAACCTTTCCCCATCACATGATGTACCATCTTTTTGTTTTCTCATGCATGTTTTCGATGTAGGAATATGCCCTTTAACCTGGAGATTTGGGACCCATGGGACGGGTACTACGCAGTATTACTTTAAAGGGTCTGCGTTTGCTCACCCAACCTCACCAAACCTCTCAGCCCCAAGAGTGTCCACCCTTATGTCTCATCCAGCTGTGGGTCTAGATATGGTCAATCCAGGTTGCATCACAGCCCCTGAACGCATTGTGTAAGAATTTCTCTCTCTTTCACTGTCTTTGTTTCATGGGTTTTTTGAAGTAATTTATTTTTATAATGGGGTTTAGCTCTTTTTCACTGCTGTGTTTATGCCGCTTTACACCCACTTGACACACTAACAGAGAGATAGCAATACATAGGTTTTAAGATTATTACTAGTCAGATATATTCTTGTGCGGTGAATAGGGCGTGTTGAGTCCAGTTCTCTGAGCAAGGAGTAGGTCTTGTCTATTACATATTGGGTTTATGGAACGGTATCTGAGCTAATTTGAAACCCTTGTTTTATGTATCACCCCACCTCACCTTTCCCGTTAAGCAGCCATTGTGTGTTTTCTGCATGTGTGACTCTGTTCTGTTTTGTAATTCAGTTCAAGTGTAACGGTTTTTACATTCCCTCTATAAGTGATACCTTATGAGAAGTGTCCTTTTCTGTGTGACTTATTTCACTTAGAATCGTCGTACCTAAATCCACTCATCATGCTGCTACTAGCCTTATGACATTGATTTCATGGCTGAGTGATATTCCATTGTACATAAGGACCACAACTTCTTTATCCATTTTTCTCTTTCCTGGGATATTGAAGGTGGAATGAAGTGGAGGTCCTTGTCAACAGAGCACCCCTAAACTTTGGGGTGCTTGTGTCTTGCTGATTTTTCATTTTCCCAATTTATACCCCCATGAGTGGAAGTGCCCTATGCTCTCTAAGCTGTGTTTTTTAGATGTTTCAGGAAACACCGTACACTTCTCCAGAGTGGCTGTTGGCAATTTACATCCCGCCCATCAGTGTAGCAAGGCTCCCATTTCTCCATGGCCTGTCCTGCATTTCTGGTTTTGACAGGTTTTTCAGCATGGCCCTTTTGACCGAAGGGTAGCGAGTCTTCTTTGTAGCGCTGATTTGCCTTTCCAGGTTGCTTGGTTGGCCAAAAAGGGCGTATGCGTTTTTTCCTGAATATATTCAGGAAAAAACGCATACGCCCTTTTTGGCCAAGGGCATCATTGTCAACGTTTTGCCGCTTTTCATGTGCTTTAAAGGCGATTCGAATCTACCTCCTGAAATCTGTTTCCTGCAATTCTGCCTTGATTTCAAATCCTCTTCTTTGCCTTCCCTCAATATATTTGTGGACGAGAGTTATCATTTATAACTCTGCAGGTTTGTGAATTGCAGTGCCCTGAAGCTCCATTTTACAACTCGCTTTTTTGGGAGCTGGCCGCAAAAGCGCAGGATGGCTTCAGGCCCTGTTCTGGTTCCGGGGGGGAGGATGAGCCTGTGGTTAATTCTTCTTCCTGATGGGAAAATAGAGTGACCTGTGCCTGTACCAACACCAAGAGCTAGTCTCTCACTGGTTCCCCATCTTCCCGTTCATACTCAGGACAAATTGCAACCTGTACGGAACAGGAGGTTAAAGGTGCTGATGCTCCAGGTAGGGAGATTGCTAGTAAAGCGGCTGGAATGGCGAACCCGGGCACAAGGAGAAGAGAAATGTGGTGCGTTTTAGAAACCTTTCCCCATCACATGATGTACCATCTTTTTGTTTTCTCATGCATGTTTTCGATGTAGGAAGATGCCCTTGAACCTGGAGATTTGGGACCCATGCGATGGGTACCACGCAGTATTACTTTAAAGGGTCTGCGTTTGCTCACCCAACCTCACCAAACCTCTCAGCCCCAAGAGTGTCCACCCTTATGTCTCATCCAGCTGTGGGTCTATATATGGTCAATCCAGGTTGCATCACAGCCCCTGATCGCATTGTGTAAGAATTTCTCTCTCTTTCACTGTGTTTGTTTCGTGGGTTTTTCAAAGTAATTTATTTTTATAAAGGGGTGTAGCTGCTTTTCACTGCTGTGTTTATGCCACTTTACACCCACTTGACACACTAACAGAGATATATCAATACATAGGTTTTAAGATTATTCCTAGTCAGATATATTCTTGTGCGGTGAATAGGGCGTGTTGAGTCCAGTTCTCTGAGCAAGGAGTAGGTCTTGTCTATTACATATTGGGTTTATGGAACGGTATCTGAGCTAATTTGAAACCCTTGTTTTATGTATCACCCCACCTCACCTTTCCCGTTAAGCAACCATAGTGTGTTTTCTGCATGTGAGACTCTGTTCTCTTTTGTAATTCAGTTCAAGTGTAACGGTTTTTACATTCCCTCTATAAGTGATACCTTATGAGAAATGTCCTTTTCTCTGTGACTTATTTCACTTAGAATCGTCGTACCTAAATCCACTCATCATGCTGCTACTAGCCTTATGACATTGATTTCATGGCTGAGTGATATTCCATTGTACATAAGGACCACAACTTCTTTATCCATTTTTCTCTTTCCTGGGATATTGAAGGTGGAATGAAGTGGAGGTCCTTGTCAACAGAGCAGCCCTAAACTTTGGGGTGCTTGTGTCTTGCTGATTTTTCATTTTCCCAATTTATACCCCCATGAGTGGAAGTGCCCTATGCTGTCTAAGCTGTGTTTTTTAGATGTTTCAGGACTCACCGTACACTTCTCCAGAGTGACTGTTGGCAATTTACATCCCGCCCATCAGTGTAGCAAGGCTCCCATTTCTCCATGGCCTGTCCTGCATTTCTGGTTTTGAGCCTTTTTTCAGCATGGCCCTTTTGACCGATGGGTAGCGAGTCTTCTTTGTAGCGCTGATTTGCCTTTCCAGGTTGCTTGGTTGGCCAAAAAGGGCGTATGCGTTTTTTCCTGAATATATTCAGGAAAAAACGCATACGCCCTTTTTGGCCAAGGGCATCATTGTCAACGTTTTGCCGCTTTTCATGTGCTTTAAAGGCGATTCGAATCTACCTCCTGAAATCTGTTTCCTGCAATTCTGCCTTGATTTCAAATCCTCTTCTTTGCCTTCCCTCAATATATTTGTGGACGAGAGTTATCATTTATAACTCTGCAGGTTTGTGAATTGCAGTGACCTGAAGCTCCATTTTACAACTTCCTTTTTTGGAAGCTGGCCGCAAATGCGCTTGATGGTTTTACACCCTGTTCTGGTTCCGGGGGGAAGGCTGAGCCTGTGGTTAATTCTTCTTCCTGATGGGAAAATAGAGTGACCTGGGCCTGTGTCCACACCAAGAGCTAGTCTCTCATTGGTTCCCCATCTTCCCGTTCATCCTCAGGACAAATTGCAACCTGTACGGAACAGGAGGTTAAAGGTGCTGATGCTCCAAGTAATGAGATTGCTAGTAAAGCGGCTGGAATGGCGAACCCGGGCACAAGGAGATGAGAAATGAGGTGCGTTTTAGAAACCTTTCCCCATCACACGGTGTACCATCTTCTGGGTTTCTCATGCATGTTTTTGATGTAGGAAGATGCCCTTGAACCTGGAGATTTGGGACCCATGGGACGGGTACAACGCAGTATTACTTTAAAGGGTCTGCGTTTGCTCACCCAACCTCACCAAACCTCTCAGCCCCAATAGTGTCCACCCTTATGTTTCATCCAGCTGTGGGTCTAGATATGGTCAATCCAGGTTGCATCACAGTCCCTGAACGCATTGTGTAAGAATTTCTCTCTCTTTCACTGTCTTTGTTTCATGGGTTTTTCGAAGTAATTTATTTTTATAATGGGGTTTAGCTGCTTTTCACTGCTGTGTTTATGCCGCTTTACACCCACTTGACACACTAACAGAGAGATATCAATACATAGGTTTTAAGATTATTACTAGTCAGATATGTTCTTGTGCGGTGAATAGAGCGTGTTGAGTCCAGTTCTCTGAGCAAGGAGTAGGTCTTGTCTATTACATATTGGGTTTATGGAACGGTATCTGAGCTAATTTGAAACCCTTGTTTTATGTATCACCCCACCTCACCTTTCCCGTTAAGCAGCCATAGCGTGTTTTCTGCATGTGTGACTCTGTTCTGTTTTGTAATTCAATTCAAGTGTAACAGTTTTTACATTCCCTCTATAAGTGATACCTTATGAGAAGTGTCCTTTTCTGTGTGACTTATTTCACTTAGAATCATCGTACCTAAATCCACTCATCATGCTGCTACTAGCCTTATGACATTGATTTCATGGCTGAGTGATATTCCATTGTACATAAGGACCACAACTTCTTTATCCATTTTTCTCTTTCCTGGGATATTGAAGGTGGAATGAAGTGGAGGTCCTTGTCAACAGAGCAGCCCTAAACTTTGGGGTGCTTGTGTCTTGCTGATTTTTCATTTTCCCAATTTATACCCCCATGAGTGGAAGTGCCCTATGCTGTCTAAGCTGTGTTTTTTAGATGTTTCAGGACTCACCGTACACTTCTCCAGAGTGACTGTTAGCAATTTACATCCCGCCCATCAGTGTAGCAAGGCTCCCATTTCTCCATGGCCTGTCCTGCATTTCTGGTTTTGAGCCTTTTTTCAGCATGGCCCTTTTGACCGATGGGTAGCGAGTCTTCTTTGTAGCGCTGATTTGCCTTTCCAGGTTGCTTGGTTGGCCAAAAAGGGCGTATGCGTTTTTTCCTGAATATATTCAGGAAAAAACGCATACGCCCTTTTTGGCCAAGGGCATCATTGTCAACGTTTTGCCGCTTTTCATGTGCTTTAAAGGCGATTCGAATCTACCTCCTGAAATCTGTTTCCTGCAATTCTGCCTTGATTTCAAATCCTCTTCTTTGCCTTCCCTCAATATATTTGTGGACGAGAGTTATCATTTATAACTCTGCAGGTTTGTGAATTGCAGTGACCTGAAGCTCCATTTTACAACTTCCTTTTTTGGAAGCTGGCCGCAAATGCGCTTGATGGTTTTACACCCTGTTCTGGTTCTGGGGGGAAGGCTGAGCCTGTGGTTAATTCTTCTTCCTGATGGGAAAATAGAGTGACCTGGGCCTGTGTCCACACCAAGAGCTAGTCTCTCATTGGTTCCCCATCTTCCCGTTCATCCTCAGGACAAATTGCAACCTGTACGGAACAGGAGGTTAAAGGTGCTGATGCTCCAAGTAGGGAGATTGCTAGTAAAGTGGCTGGAATGGCGAACCCGGGCACAAGGAGATGAGAAATGAGGTGCGTTTTAGAAACCTTTCCCCATCACACGGTGTACCATCTTCTGGGTTTCTCATGCATGTTTTTGATGTAGGAAGATGCCCTTGAACCTGGAGATTTGGGACCCATGGGACGGGTACAACGCAGTATTACTTTAAAGGGTCTGCGTTTGCTCACCCAACCTCACCAAACCTCTCAGCCCCAAGAGTGTCCACCCTTATGTTTCATCCAGCTGTGGGTCTAGATATGGTCAATCCAGGTTGCATCACAGTCCCTGAACGCATTGTGTAAGAATTTCTCTCTCTTTCACTGTCTTTGTTTCATGGGTTTTTCGAAGTAATTTATTTTTATAATGGGGTTTAGCTGCTTTTCACTGCTGTGTTTATGCCGCTTTACACCCACTTGACACACTAACAGAGAGATATCAATACATAGGTTTTAAGATTATTACTAGTCAGATATGTTCTTGTGCGGTGAATAGAGCGTGTTGAGTCCAGTTCTCTGAGCAAGGAGTAGGTCTTGTCTATTACATATTGGGTTTATGGAACGGTATCTGAGCTAATTTGAAACCCTTGTTTTATGTATCACCCCACCTCACCTTTCCCGTTAAGCAGCCATAGCGTGTTTTCTGCATGTGTGACTCTGTTCTGTTTTGTAATTCAATTCAAGTGTAACAGTTTTTACATTCCCTCTATAAGTGATACCTTATGAGAAGTGTCCTTTTCTGTGTGACTTATTTCACTTAGAATCGTCGTACCTAAATCCACTCATCATGCTGCTACTAGCCTTATGACATTGATTTCATGGCTGAGTGATATTCCATTGTACATAAGGACCACAACTTCTTTATCCATTTTTCTCTTTCCTGGGATATTGAAGGTGGAATGAAGTGGAGGTCCTTGTCAACAGAGCAGCCCTAAACTTTGGGGTGCTTGTGTCTTGCTGATTTTTCATTTTCCCAATTTATACCCCCATGAGTGGAAGTGCCCTATGCTCTCTAAGCTGTGTTTTTTAGATGTTTCAGGACACACCGTACACTTCTCCAGAGTGGCTGTTGGCAATTTACATCCCGCCCATCAGTGTAGCAAGGCTCCCATTTCTCCATGGCCTGTCCTGCATTTCTGGTTTTGACAGGTTTTTCAGCATGGCCCTTTTGACCGATGGGTAGCGAGTCTTCTGTGTAGCGCTGATTTGCCTTTCCAGGTTGCTTGGTTGGCCAAAAAGGGCGTATGCGTTTTTTCCTGAATATATTCAGGAAAAAACGCATACGCCCTTTTTGGCCAAGGGCATCATTGTCAACGTTTTGCCGCTTTTCATGTGCTTTAAAGGCGATTCGAATCTACCTCCTGAAATCTGTTTCCTGCAATTCTGCCTTGATTTCAAATCCTCTTCTTTGCCTTCCCTCAATATATTTGTGGACGAGAGTTATCATTTATAACTCTGCAGGTTTGTGATTTGCAGTGCCCTGAAGCTCCATTTTACAACTCGCTTTTTTGGGAGCTGGCCGCAAAAGCGCAGGATGGCTTCAGGCCCTGTTCTGGTTCCGGGGTCATGGTGAGCCTCTGGTTAATTCTTCTTTCTGATGGGAAAATAGAGTGACCTGTGCCTTTCCTAACACCAAGAGCTAGTCTCTCACTGGTTCCCCGTCTTCCCGTTCAACCTCAGGACAAATTGCAACCTGTACGGAACAGGAGGTTAAAGGTGCTGATGCTCCAAGTAGGGAGATTGTTAGTAAAGCGGCTGGAATGGCGAACCCGGGCACAAGGAGAAGAGAAATGAGGTGCGTTTTAGAAACCTTTCTCCATCACATGATGTACCATCTTTTTGTTTTCTCATGCATGTTTTCGATATAGGAATATGCCCTTGAACCTGGAGATTTGGGACCCATGCGATGGGTACCACAGAGTATTAATTTAAAGGGTCTGCGTTTGCTCGCCCAACCTCACCAAACCTCTCAGCCCCAAGAGTGTCCACCCTTATGTCTCATCCAGCTGTGGGTCTAGCTATGGTCAATCCAGGTTGCATCACAGCCCCTGAACGCATTGTGTAAGAATTTCTCTCTCTTTCACTGTCTTTGTTTCATGGATTTTTCGAAGTAATTTATTTTTATAATGGGGTTTAGCTGCTTTTCACTGCTGTGTTTATGCCGCTTTACACCCACTTGACACACTAACAGAGAGATATCAATACATAGGTTTTAAGATTATTACTAGTCAGATATATTCTTGTGCGGTGAATAGGGCGTGTTGAGTCCAGTTCTCTGAGCAAGGAGTAGGTCTTGTCTATTACATATTGGGTTTATGGAACGATATCTGAGCTAATTTTAAACCCTTGTTTTATGTATCACCCCACCTCACCTTTCCCGTTAAGCAGCCATAGTGTGTTTTCTGCATGTGTAACTCTGTTCTGTTTTGTAATTCCGTTCAAGTGTAAGGCTTTTTACATTCCCTCTATAAGTGATACCTTATGAGAAGTGTCCTTTTCTGTGTGACTTATTTCACTTAGAATCGTCGTACCTAAATCCTCTCATCATGCTGCTACTAGCCTTATGACATTGATTTCATGGCTGAGTGATATTCCATTGTACATAAGGACCACAACTTCTTTATCCATTTTTCGCTTTCCTGGGATATTGAAGGTGGAATGAAGTGGAGGTCCTTGTCAACAGAGCAGCCCAAAATTTTGGGGTGCTTGTGTCTTGCTGATTTTTCATTTTCCCAATTTATACCCCCATGAGTGGAAGTGCCCTATGCTCTCTAAGCTGTGTTTTTTAGATGTTTCAGGAAACACCGTACACTTCTCCAGAGTGGCTGTTGGCAATTTACATCCCGCCCATCAGTGTAGCAAGGCTCCCATTTCTCCATGGCCTGTCCTGCATTTCTGGTTTTGAGACTTTTTTCAGCATGCCCCTTTTGACCGATGGGTAGCGAGTCTTCTTTGTAGCGCTGATTTGCCTTTCCAGGTTGCTTGGTTGGCCAAAAAGGGCGTATGCGTTTTTTCCTGAATATATTCTAGAAAATAC
Source organism: Balaenoptera borealis (assembly GCF_965194805.1). NCBI lineage: Eukaryota > Metazoa > Chordata > Mammalia > Artiodactyla > Balaenopteridae > Balaenoptera > Balaenoptera borealis. Next base: position 182,696 of record NW_028123050.1, read on the forward strand.
GCATACGCCCTTTTTGGCCAAGGGCATCATTGTCAACGTTTTGCCGCTTTTCATGTGCTTTAAAGGCGATTCGAATCTACCTCCTGAAATCTGTTTCCTGCAATTCTGCCTTGATTTCAAATCCTCTTCTTTGCCTTTCCTCAATATATTTGTGGACGAGAGTTATCATTTATAACTCTGCAGGTTTGTGAATTGCAGTGCCCTGAAGCTCCATTTTACAACTCGCTTTTTTGGGAGCTGGCCGCAAAAGCGCAGGATGGCTTCAGGCCCTGTTCTGGTTCCGGGGTCATGGTGAGCCTGTGGTTAATTCTTCTTCCTGATGGGAAAATAGAGTGACCTGTGCCTGTCCCAATACCAAGAGCTACTCTCTCACTGGTACCCGTCTACCCGTTCAGCCTCAGGACAAATTGCAACCTGTATGGAACAGGAGGTTAAAGGTGCTTATGCTCCAAGTAGGGAGATTGTTATTAAAGCGGCTGGAATGGCGAACCCGGGCACAAGGAGAAGAGAAATGTGGTGCGTTTTAGAAACCTTTCCCCATCACATGATGTACCAGCTTTTTGTTTTCTCATGCATGTTTTCGATGTAGGAATATGCCCTTGAACCTGGAGATTTGGGACCCATGCGATGGGTACCACACAGTATTACTTTAAAGGGTCTGCGTTTGCTCACCCAACCTCACCAAACCTCTCAGCCCCAAGAGTGTCCACCCTTATGTCTCATCCAGCTGTGGGTCTAGATATGGTCAATCCAGGTTGCATCACAGCCCCTGATCGCATTGTGTAAGAATTTCTCTCTCTTTCACTGTCTTTGTTTCATGGGTTTTTCGAAGTAATTTATTTTTATAATGGGGTTTAGCTGCTTTTCACTGCTGTGTTTATGCCGCTTTACACCCACTTGACACACTAACAGAGAGATATCAATACATAGGTTTTAAGATTATTACTAGTCAGATATGTTCTTGTGCGGTGAATAGAGCGTGTTGAGTCCAGTTCTCTGAGCAAGGAGTAGGTCTTGTCTATTACATATTGGGTTTATGGAACGGTATCTGAGCTAATTTGAAACCCTTGTTTTATGTATCACCCCACCTCACCTTTCCCGTTAAGCAGCCATAGCGTGTTTTCTGCATGTGTGACTCTGTTCTGTTTTGTAATTCAATTCAAGTGTAACAGTTTTTACATTCCCTCTATAAGTGATACCTTATGAGAAGTGTCCTTTTCTGTGTGACTTATTTCACTTAGAATCGTCGTACCTAAATCCACTCATCATGCTGCTACTAGCCTTATGACATTGATTTCATGGCTGAGTGATATTCCATTGTACATAAGGACCACAACTTCTTTATCCATTTTTCTCTTTCCTGGGATATTGAAGGTGGAATGAAGTGGAGATCCTTGTCAACAGAGCAGCCCTAAACTTTGGGGTGCTTGTGTCTTGCTGATTTTTCATTTTCCCAATTTATACCCCCATGAGTGGAAGTGCCCTATGCTCTCTAAGCTGTGTTTTTTAGATGTTTCAGGACACACCGTACACTTCTCCAGAGTGGCTGTTGGCAATTTACATCCCGCCCATCAGTGTAGCAAGGCTCCCATTTCTCCATGGCCTGTCCTGCATTTCTGGTTTTGACAGGTTTTTCAGCATGGCCCTTTTGACCGATGGGTAGCGAGTCTTCTTTGTAGCGCTGATTTGCCTTTCCAGGTTGCTTGGTTGGCCAAAAAGGGCGTATGCGTTTTTTCCTGAATATATTCAGGAAAAAACGCATACGCCCTTTTTGGCCAAGGGCATCATTGTCAACGTTTTGCCGCTTTTCATGTGCTTTAAAGGCGATTCGAATCTACCTCCTGAAATCTGTTTCCTGCAATTCTGCCTTGATTTCAAATCCTCTTCTTTGCCTTCCCTCAATATATTTGTGGACGAGAGTTATCATTTATAACTCTGCAGGTTTGTGAATTGCAGTGCCCTGAAGCTCCATTTTACAACTCGCTTTTTTGGGAGCTGGCCGCAAAAGCGCAGGATGGCTTCAGGCCCTGTTCTGGTTCCGGGGTCCGGGTGAGCCTGTGGTTAATTCTTCTTCCTGATGGGAAAATAGAGTAACCTGTGCCTGTCACAACACCAAGAGCTAGTCTCTCACTGGTTCCCCGTCTACCCGTTCAACCTCAGGACTAATTGCAACCTGTACGGAACAGGAGGTTAAAGGTGCTGATGCTCCAAGTAGGGAGATTGTTAGTAAAGCGGCTGGAATGGCGAACCCGGGCACAAGGAGAAGAGAAATGAGGTGCGTTTTACAAACCTTTCCCCATCACATGATGTACCATCTTTTTGTTTTCTCATGCATGTTTTCGATGTAGGAATATTCCCTTGAACCTGGAGATTTGGGACCCATGCGATGGGTACCACACAGTATTACTTTAAAGGGTCTGCGTTTACTCACCCAACCTCACCAAACCTCTCAGCCCCAAGAGTGTCCACCCTTATGTCTCATCCAGCTGTGGGTCTAGATATGGTCAATCCAGGTTGCATCACAGCCCCTGAACGCATTGTGTAAGAATTTCTCTCTCTTTCACTGTCTTTGTTTCATGGGTTTTTCGAAGTAATTTATTTTTATAATGGGGTTTAGCTGCTTTTCACTGCTGTGTTTATGCCGCTTTACACCCACTTGACACACTAACAGAGAGATATCAATACATAGGTTTTAAGATTATTACTAGTCAGATATATTCTTGTGCGGTGAATAGGGCGTGTTGAGTCCAGTTCTCTGAGCAAGGAGTAGGTCTTGTCTATTACATATTGGGTTTATGGAACGGTATCTGAGCTAATTTGAAACCCTTGTTTTATGTATCACCCCACCTCACCTTTCCCGTTAAGCAGCCATAGTGTGTTTTCTGCATGTGTGACTCTGTTCTGTTTTGTAATTCAGTTCAAGTGTAACGGTTTTTACATTCCCTCTATAAGTGATACCTTATGAGAAGTGTCCTTTTCTGTGTGACTTATTTCACTTAGAATCGTCGTACCTAAATCCACTCATCATGCTGCTACTAGCCTTATGACATTGATTTCATGGCTGAGTGATATTCCATTGTACATAAGGACCACAACTTCTTTATCCATTTTTCTCTTTCCTGGGATATTGAAGGTGGAATGAAGTGGAGGTCCTTGTCAACAGAGCAGCCCTAAACTTTGGGGTGCTTGTGTCTTGCTGATTTTTCATTTTCCCAATTTATACCCCCATGAGTGGAAGTGCCCTATGCTCTCTAAGCTGTGTTTTTTAGATGTTTCAGGACACACCGTACACTTCTCCAGAGTGGCTGTTGGCAATTTACATCCCGCCCATCAGTGTAGCAAGGCTCCCATTTCTCCATGGCCTGTCCTGCATTTCTGGTTTTGAGACTTTTTTCAGCATGGCCCTTTTGACCGATGGGGAGCGAGTCTTCTTTGTAGCCCTGATTTGCCATTCCAGGTTGCTTGGTTGGCCAAAAAGGGCGTATGCGTTTTTTCCTGAATATATTCAGGAAAAAACGCATACGCCCTTTTTGGCCAAGGGCATCATTGTCAACGTTTTGCCGCTTTTCATGTGCTTTAAAGGCGATTCGAATCTACCTCCTGAAATCTGTTTCCTGCAATTCTGCCTTGATTTCAAATCCTCTTCTTTGCCTTCTCTCAATATATTTGTGGACGAGAGTTGTCATTTATAACTCTGCAGGTTTGTGAATTGCAGTGCCCTGAAGCTCCATTTTACAACTCGCTTTTTTGGGAGCTGGCCGCAAAAGCGCAGGATGGCTTCAGGCCCTGTTCTGGTTCCGGGGTCATGGTGAGCCTGTGGTTAATTCTTCTTCCTGATGGGAAAATAGGGTGACCTGTGCCTGTCCCAACACCAAGAGCTAGTCTCTCACTGGTTCCCCATCTACCCGTTCATCCTCAGGACAAATTGCAACCTGTACGGAACAGGAGGTTAAAGGTGCTGATGCTCCAAGTAGGGAGATTGTTAGTAAAGCAGCTGGAATGGCGAACCCGGGCACAAGGAGAAGAGAAATGAGGTGAGTTTTAGAAACCTTTCCCCATCACATGGTGTACCAACTTTTTGTTTTCTCATGGATGGTTTCGATGTAGGAATATGGCCTTGAACCTGAAGATTTGGGACCCATGCGAAGGGTACCACGCAGTATTACTTTAAAGGGTCTGCGTTTGCTCACCCAACCTCACCAAACCTCTCAGCCCCAAGAGTGTCCACCCTTATGTCTCATCCAGCTGTGGGTCTAGATATGGTCAATCCAGGTTGCATCACAGCCCCTGAACGCATTGTGTAAGAATTTCTCTCTCTTTCACTGTCTTTGTTTCATGGGTTTTTCGAAGTAATTTATTTTTATAATGGGGTTTAGCTGCTTTTCACTGCTGTGTTTATGCTGCTTTACACCCACTTGACACACTAACAGAGAGATATCAATACATAGGTTTTAAGATTATTACTAGTCAGATATATTCTTGTGCGGTGAATAGGGCGTGTTGAGTCCAGTTCTCTGAGCAAGGAGTAGGTCTTGTCTATTACATATTGGGTTTATGGAACGGTATCTTAGCTAATTTGAAACCCTTGTTTTATGTATCACCCCACCTCACCTTTCCCGTTAAGCAGCCATAGTGTGTTTTCTGCATGTGTGACTCTGTTCTGTTTTGTAATTCAGTTCAAGTGTAACGGTTTTTACATTCCCTCTATAAGTGATACCTTATGAGATGTGTCCTTTTCTGTGTGACTTATTTCACTTAGAATCGTCGTACCTAAATCCACTCATCATGCTTCTATTAGCCTTATGACATTGATTTCATGGCTGAGTGATATTCCATTGTACATAAGGACCACAACTTCTTTATCCATTTTTCTCTTTCCTGGGATATTGAAGGTGGAATGAAGTGGAGGTCCTTGTCAACAGAGCAGCCCTAAACTTTGGGGTGCTTGTGTCTTGCTGATTTTTCATTTTCCCAATTTATACCCCCATGAGTGGAAGTGCCCTATGCTCTCTAAGCTGTGTTTTTTAGATGTTTCAGGACACACCGTACACTTCTCCAGAGTGGCTGTTGGCAATTTACATCCCGCCCATCAGTGTAGCAAGGCTCCCATTTCTCCATGGCCTGTCCTGCATTTCTGGTTTTGAGACTTTTTTCAGCATGGCCCTTTTGACCGATGGGGAGCGAGTCTTCTTTGTAGCCCTGATTTGCCTTTCCAGGTTGCTTGGTTGGCCAAAAAGGGCGTATGCGTTTTTTCCTGAATATATTCAGGAAAAAACGCATACGCCCTTTTTGGCCAAGGGCATCATTGTCAACGTTTTGCCGCTTTTCATGTGCTTTAAAGGCGATTCGAATCTACCTCCTGAAATCTGTTTCCTGCAATTCTGCCTTGATTTCAAATCCTCTTCTTTGCCTTCCCTCAATATATTTGTGGACGAGAGTTATCATTTATAACTCTGCAGGTTTGTGAATTGCAGTGCCCTGAAGCTCCATTTTACAACTCGCTTTTTTGGGAGCTGGCCGCAAAAGCGCAGGATGGCTTCAGGCCCTGTTCTGGTTCCGGGGTCCGGGTGAGCCTGTGGTTAATTCTTCTTCCTGATGGGAAAATAGAGTAACCTGTGCCTGTCACAACACCAAGAGCTAGTCTCTCACTGGTTCCCCGTCTACCCGTTCAACCTCAGGACTAATTGCAACCTGTACGGAACAGGAGGTTAAAGGTGCTGATGCTCCAAGTAGGGAGATTGTTAGTAAAGCGGCTGGAATGGCGAACCCGGGCACAAGGAGAAGAGAAATGAGGTGCGTTTTAGAAACCTTTCCCCATCACATGATGTACCATCTTTTTGTTTTCTCATGCATGTTTTCGATGTAGGAATATGCCCTTTAACCTGGAGATTTGGGACCCATGGGACGGGTACTACGCAGTATTACTTTAAAGGGTCTGCGTTTGCTCACCCAACCTCACCAAACCTCTCAGCCCCAAGAGTGTCCACCCTTATGTCTCATCCAGCTGTGGGTCTAGATATGGTCAATCCAGGTTGCATCACAGCCCCTGAACGCATTGTGTAAGAATTTCTCTCTCTTTCACTGTCTTTGTTTCATGGGTTTTTTGAAGTAATTTATTTTTATAATGGGGTTTAGCTCTTTTTCACTGCTGTGTTTATGCCGCTTTACACCCACTTGACACACTAACAGAGAGATAGCAATACATAGGTTTTAAGATTATTACTAGTCAGATATATTCTTGTGCGGTGAATAGGGCGTGTTGAGTCCAGTTCTCTGAGCAAGGAGTAGGTCTTGTCTATTACATATTGGGTTTATGGAACGGTATCTGAGCTAATTTGAAACCCTTGTTTTATGTATCACCCCACCTCACCTTTCCCGTTAAGCAGCCATTGTGTGTTTTCTGCATGTGTGACTCTGTTCTGTTTTGTAATTCAGTTCAAGTGTAACGGTTTTTACATTCCCTCTATAAGTGATACCTTATGAGAAGTGTCCTTTTCTGTGTGACTTATTTCACTTAGAATCGTCGTACCTAAATCCACTCATCATGCTGCTACTAGCCTTATGACATTGATTTCATGGCTGAGTGATATTCCATTGTACATAAGGACCACAACTTCTTTATCCATTTTTCTCTTTCCTGGGATATTGAAGGTGGAATGAAGTGGAGGTCCTTGTCAACAGAGCACCCCTAAACTTTGGGGTGCTTGTGTCTTGCTGATTTTTCATTTTCCCAATTTATACCCCCATGAGTGGAAGTGCCCTATGCTCTCTAAGCTGTGTTTTTTAGATGTTTCAGGAAACACCGTACACTTCTCCAGAGTGGCTGTTGGCAATTTACATCCCGCCCATCAGTGTAGCAAGGCTCCCATTTCTCCATGGCCTGTCCTGCATTTCTGGTTTTGACAGGTTTTTCAGCATGGCCCTTTTGACCGAAGGGTAGCGAGTCTTCTTTGTAGCGCTGATTTGCCTTTCCAGGTTGCTTGGTTGGCCAAAAAGGGCGTATGCGTTTTTTCCTGAATATATTCAGGAAAAAACGCATACGCCCTTTTTGGCCAAGGGCATCATTGTCAACGTTTTGCCGCTTTTCATGTGCTTTAAAGGCGATTCGAATCTACCTCCTGAAATCTGTTTCCTGCAATTCTGCCTTGATTTCAAATCCTCTTCTTTGCCTTCCCTCAATATATTTGTGGACGAGAGTTATCATTTATAACTCTGCAGGTTTGTGAATTGCAGTGCCCTGAAGCTCCATTTTACAACTCGCTTTTTTGGGAGCTGGCCGCAAAAGCGCAGGATGGCTTCAGGCCCTGTTCTGGTTCCGGGGGGGAGGATGAGCCTGTGGTTAATTCTTCTTCCTGATGGGAAAATAGAGTGACCTGTGCCTGTACCAACACCAAGAGCTAGTCTCTCACTGGTTCCCCATCTTCCCGTTCATACTCAGGACAAATTGCAACCTGTACGGAACAGGAGGTTAAAGGTGCTGATGCTCCAGGTAGGGAGATTGCTAGTAAAGCGGCTGGAATGGCGAACCCGGGCACAAGGAGAAGAGAAATGTGGTGCGTTTTAGAAACCTTTCCCCATCACATGATGTACCATCTTTTTGTTTTCTCATGCATGTTTTCGATGTAGGAAGATGCCCTTGAACCTGGAGATTTGGGACCCATGCGATGGGTACCACGCAGTATTACTTTAAAGGGTCTGCGTTTGCTCACCCAACCTCACCAAACCTCTCAGCCCCAAGAGTGTCCACCCTTATGTCTCATCCAGCTGTGGGTCTATATATGGTCAATCCAGGTTGCATCACAGCCCCTGATCGCATTGTGTAAGAATTTCTCTCTCTTTCACTGTGTTTGTTTCGTGGGTTTTTCAAAGTAATTTATTTTTATAAAGGGGTGTAGCTGCTTTTCACTGCTGTGTTTATGCCACTTTACACCCACTTGACACACTAACAGAGATATATCAATACATAGGTTTTAAGATTATTCCTAGTCAGATATATTCTTGTGCGGTGAATAGGGCGTGTTGAGTCCAGTTCTCTGAGCAAGGAGTAGGTCTTGTCTATTACATATTGGGTTTATGGAACGGTATCTGAGCTAATTTGAAACCCTTGTTTTATGTATCACCCCACCTCACCTTTCCCGTTAAGCAACCATAGTGTGTTTTCTGCATGTGAGACTCTGTTCTCTTTTGTAATTCAGTTCAAGTGTAACGGTTTTTACATTCCCTCTATAAGTGATACCTTATGAGAAATGTCCTTTTCTCTGTGACTTATTTCACTTAGAATCGTCGTACCTAAATCCACTCATCATGCTGCTACTAGCCTTATGACATTGATTTCATGGCTGAGTGATATTCCATTGTACATAAGGACCACAACTTCTTTATCCATTTTTCTCTTTCCTGGGATATTGAAGGTGGAATGAAGTGGAGGTCCTTGTCAACAGAGCAGCCCTAAACTTTGGGGTGCTTGTGTCTTGCTGATTTTTCATTTTCCCAATTTATACCCCCATGAGTGGAAGTGCCCTATGCTGTCTAAGCTGTGTTTTTTAGATGTTTCAGGACTCACCGTACACTTCTCCAGAGTGACTGTTGGCAATTTACATCCCGCCCATCAGTGTAGCAAGGCTCCCATTTCTCCATGGCCTGTCCTGCATTTCTGGTTTTGAGCCTTTTTTCAGCATGGCCCTTTTGACCGATGGGTAGCGAGTCTTCTTTGTAGCGCTGATTTGCCTTTCCAGGTTGCTTGGTTGGCCAAAAAGGGCGTATGCGTTTTTTCCTGAATATATTCAGGAAAACACGCATACGCCCTTTTTGGCCAAGGGCATCATTGTCAACGTTTTGCCGCTTTTCATGTGCTTTAAAGGCGATTCGAATCTACCTCCTGAAATCTGTTTCCTGCAATTCTGCCTTGATTTCAAATCCTCTTCTTTGCCTTCCCTCAATATATTTGTGGACGAGAGTTATCATTTATAACTCTGCAGGTTTGTGAATTGCAGTGACCTGAAGCTCCATTTTACAACTTCCTTTTTTGGAAGCTGGCCGCAAATGCGCTTGATGGTTTTACACCCTGTTCTGGTTCCGGGGGGAAGGCTGAGCCTGTGGTTAATTCTTCTTCCTGATGGGAAAATAGAGTGACCTGGGCCTGTGTCCACACCAAGAGCTAGTCTCTCATTGGTTCCCCATCTTCCCGTTCATCCTCAGGACAAATTGCAACCTGTACGGAACAGGAGGTTAAAGGTGCTGATGCTCCAAGTAATGAGATTGCTAGTAAAGCGGCTGGAATGGCGAACCCGGGCACAAGGAGATGAGAAATGAGGTGCGTTTTAGAAACCTTTCCCCATCACACGGTGTACCATCTTCTGGGTTTCTCATGCATGTTTTTGATGTAGGAAGATGCCCTTGAACCTGGAGATTTGGGACCCATGGGACGGGTACAACGCAGTATTACTTTAAAGGGTCTGCGTTTGCTCACCCAACCTCACCAAACCTCTCAGCCCCAATAGTGTCCACCCTTATGTTTCATCCAGCTGTGGGTCTAGATATGGTCAATCCAGGTTGCATCACAGTCCCTGAACGCATTGTGTAAGAATTTCTCTCTCTTTCACTGTCTTTGTTTCATGGGTTTTTCGAAGTAATTTATTTTTATAATGGGGTTTAGCTGCTTTTCACTGCTGTGTTTATGCCGCTTTACACCCACTTGACACACTAACAGAGAGATATCAATACATAGGTTTTAAGATTATTACTAGTCAGATATGTTCTTGTGCGGTGAATAGAGCGTGTTGAGTCCAGTTCTCTGAGCAAGGAGTAGGTCTTGTCTATTACATATTGGGTTTATGGAACGGTATCTGAGCTAATTTGAAACCCTTGTTTTATGTATCACCCCACCTCACCTTTCCCGTTAAGCAGCCATAGCGTGTTTTCTGCATGTGTGACTCTGTTCTGTTTTGTAATTCAATTCAAGTGTAACAGTTTTTACATTCCCTCTATAAGTGATACCTTATGAGAAGTGTCCTTTTCTGTGTGACTTATTTCACTTAGAATCATCGTACCTAAATCCACTCATCATGCTGCTACTAGCCTTATGACATTGATTTCATGGCTGAGTGATATTCCATTGTACATAAGGACCACAACTTCTTTATCCATTTTTCTCTTTCCTGGGATATTGAAGGTGGAATGAAGTGGAGGTCCTTGTCAACAGAGCAGCCCTAAACTTTGGGGTGCTTGTGTCTTGCTGATTTTTCATTTTCCCAATTTATACCCCCATGAGTGGAAGTGCCCTATGCTGTCTAAGCTGTGTTTTTTAGATGTTTCAGGACTCACCGTACACTTCTCCAGAGTGACTGTTAGCAATTTACATCCCGCCCATCAGTGTAGCAAGGCTCCCATTTCTCCATGGCCTGTCCTGCATTTCTGGTTTTGAGCCTTTTTTCAGCATGGCCCTTTTGACCGATGGGTAGCGAGTCTTCTTTGTAGCGCTGATTTGCCTTTCCAGGTTGCTTGGTTGGCCAAAAAGGGCGTATGCGTTTTTTCCTGAATATATTCAGGAAAAAACGCATACGCCCTTTTTGGCCAAGGGCATCATTGTCAACGTTTTGCCGCTTTTCATGTGCTTTAAAGGCGATTCGAATCTACCTCCTGAAATCTGTTTCCTGCAATTCTGCCTTGATTTCAAATCCTCTTCTTTGCCTTCCCTCAATATATTTGTGGACGAGAGTTATCATTTATAACTCTGCAGGTTTGTGAATTGCAGTGACCTGAAGCTCCATTTTACAACTTCCTTTTTTGGAAGCTGGCCGCAAATGCGCTTGATGGTTTTACACCCTGTTCTGGTTCTGGGGGGAAGGCTGAGCCTGTGGTTAATTCTTCTTCCTGATGGGAAAATAGAGTGACCTGGGCCTGTGTCCACACCAAGAGCTAGTCTCTCATTGGTTCCCCATCTTCCCGTTCATCCTCAGGACAAATTGCAACCTGTACGGAACAGGAGGTTAAAGGTGCTGATGCTCCAAGTAGGGAGATTGCTAGTAAAGTGGCTGGAATGGCGAACCCGGGCACAAGGAGATGAGAAATGAGGTGCGTTTTAGAAACCTTTCCCCATCACACGGTGTACCATCTTCTGGGTTTCTCATGCATGTTTTTGATGTAGGAAGATGCCCTTGAACCTGGAGATTTGGGACCCATGGGACGGGTACAACGCAGTATTACTTTAAAGGGTCTGCGTTTGCTCACCCAACCTCACCAAACCTCTCAGCCCCAAGAGTGTCCACCCTTATGTTTCATCCAGCTGTGGGTCTAGATATGGTCAATCCAGGTTGCATCACAGTCCCTGAACGCATTGTGTAAGAATTTCTCTCTCTTTCACTGTCTTTGTTTCATGGGTTTTTCGAAGTAATTTATTTTTATAATGGGGTTTAGCTGCTTTTCACTGCTGTGTTTATGCCGCTTTACACCCACTTGACACACTAACAGAGAGATATCAATACATAGGTTTTAAGATTATTACTAGTCAGATATGTTCTTGTGCGGTGAATAGAGCGTGTTGAGTCCAGTTCTCTGAGCAAGGAGTAGGTCTTGTCTATTACATATTGGGTTTATGGAACGGTATCTGAGCTAATTTGAAACCCTTGTTTTATGTATCACCCCACCTCACCTTTCCCGTTAAGCAGCCATAGCGTGTTTTCTGCATGTGTGACTCTGTTCTGTTTTGTAATTCAATTCAAGTGTAACAGTTTTTACATTCCCTCTATAAGTGATACCTTATGAGAAGTGTCCTTTTCTGTGTGACTTATTTCACTTAGAATCGTCGTACCTAAATCCACTCATCATGCTGCTACTAGCCTTATGACATTGATTTCATGGCTGAGTGATATTCCATTGTACATAAGGACCACAACTTCTTTATCCATTTTTCTCTTTCCTGGGATATTGAAGGTGGAATGAAGTGGAGGTCCTTGTCAACAGAGCAGCCCTAAACTTTGGGGTGCTTGTGTCTTGCTGATTTTTCATTTTCCCAATTTATACCCCCATGAGTGGAAGTGCCCTATGCTCTCTAAGCTGTGTTTTTTAGATGTTTCAGGACACACCGTACACTTCTCCAGAGTGGCTGTTGGCAATTTACATCCCGCCCATCAGTGTAGCAAGGCTCCCATTTCTCCATGGCCTGTCCTGCATTTCTGGTTTTGACAGGTTTTTCAGCATGGCCCTTTTGACCGATGGGTAGCGAGTCTTCTGTGTAGCGCTGATTTGCCTTTCCAGGTTGCTTGGTTGGCCAAAAAGGGCGTATGCGTTTTTTCCTGAATATATTCAGGAAAAAACGCATACGCCCTTTTTGGCCAAGGGCATCATTGTCAACGTTTTGCCGCTTTTCATGTGCTTTAAAGGCGATTCGAATCTACCTCCTGAAATCTGTTTCCTGCAATTCTGCCTTGATTTCAAATCCTCTTCTTTGCCTTCCCTCAATATATTTGTGGACGAGAGTTATCATTTATAACTCTGCAGGTTTGTGATTTGCAGTGCCCTGAAGCTCCATTTTACAACTCGCTTTTTTGGGAGCTGGCCGCAAAAGCGCAGGATGGCTTCAGGCCCTGTTCTGGTTCCGGGGTCATGGTGAGCCTCTGGTTAATTCTTCTTTCTGATGGGAAAATAGAGTGACCTGTGCCTGTCCTAACACCAAGAGCTAGTCTCTCACTGGTTCCCCGTCTTCCCGTTCAACCTCAGGACAAATTGCAACCTGTACGGAACAGGAGGTTAAAGGTGCTGATGCTCCAAGTAGGGAGATTGTTAGTAAAGCGGCTGGAATGGCGAACCCGGGCACAAGGAGAAGAGAAATGAGGTGCGTTTTAGAAACCTTTCTCCATCACATGATGTACCATCTTTTTGTTTTCTCATGCATGTTTTCGATATAGGAATATGCCCTTGAACCTGGAGATTTGGGACCCATGCGATGGGTACCACAGAGTATTAATTTAAAGGGTCTGCGTTTGCTCGCCCAACCTCACCAAACCTCTCAGCCCCAAGAGTGTCCACCCTTATGTCTCATCCAGCTGTGGGTCTAGCTTTGGTCAATCCAGGTTGCATCACAGCCCCTGAACGCATTGTGTAAGAATTTCTCTCTCTTTCACTGTCTTTGTTTCATGGATTTTTCGAAGTAATTTATTTTTATAATGGGGTTTAGCTGCTTTTCACTGCTGTGTTTATGCCGCTTTACACCCACTTGACACACTAACAGAGAGATATCAATACATAGGTTTTAAGATTATTACTAGTCAGATATATTCTTGTGCGGTGAATAGGGCGTGTTGAGTCCAGTTCTCTGAGCAAGGAGTAGGTCTTGTCTATTACATATTGGGTTTATGGAACGATATCTGAGCTAATTTTAAACCCTTGTTTTATGTATCACCCCACCTCACCTTTCCCGTTAAGCAGCCATAGTGTGTTTTCTGCATGTGTAACTCTGTTCTGTTTTGTAATTCCGTTCAAGTGTAAGGCTTTTTACATTCCCTCTATAAGTGATACCTTATGAGAAGTGTCCTTTTCTGTGTGACTTATTTCACTTAGAATCGTCGTACCTAAATCCTCTCATCATGCTGCTACTAGCCTTATGACATTGATTTCATGGCTGAGTGATATTCCATTGTACATAAGGACCACAACTTCTTTATCCATTTTTCGCTTTCCTGGGATATTGAAGGTGGAATGAAGTGGAGGTCCTTGTCAACAGAGCAGCCCAAAATTTTGGGGTGCTTGTGTCTTGCTGATTTTTCATTTTCCCAATTTATACCCCCATGAGTGGAAGTGCCCTATGCTCTCTAAGCTGTGTTTTTTAGATGTTTCAGGAAACACCGTACACTTCTCCAGAGTGGCTGTTGGCAATTTACATCCCGCCCATCAGTGTAGCAAGGCTCCCATTTCTCCATGGCCTGTCCTGCATTTCTGGTTTTGAGACTTTTTTCAGCATGCCCCTTTTGACCGATGGGTAGCGAGTCTTCTTTGTAGCGCTGATTTGCCTTTCCAGGTTGCTTGGTTGGCCAAAAAGGGCGTATGCGTTTTTTCCTGAATATATTCTAGAAAATACGCATACGCCCTTTTTGGCCAAGGGCATCATTGTCAACGTTTTGCCGCTTTTCATGTGCTTTAAAGGCGATTCGAATCTACCTCCTGAAATCTGTTTCCTGCAATTCTGCCTTGATTTCAAATCCTCTTCTTTGCCTTTCCTCAATATATTTGTGGACGAGAGTTATCATTTATAACTCTGCAGGTTTGTGAATTGCAGTGCCCTGAAGCTCCATTTTACAACTCGCTTTTTTGGGAGCTGGCCGCAAAAGCGCAGGATGGCTTCAGGCCCTGTTCTGGTTCCGGGGTCATGGTGAGCCTGTGGTTAATTCTTCTTCCTGATGGGAAAATAGAGTGACCTGTGCCTGTCCCAATACCAAGAGCTACTCTCTCACTGGTACCCGTCTACCCGTTCAGCCTCAGGACAAATTGCAACCTGTATGGAACAGGAGGTTAAAGGTGCTTATGCTCCAAGTAGGGAGATTGTTATTAAAGCGGCTGGAATGGCGAACCCGGGCACAAGGAGAAGAGAAATGTGGTGCGTTTTAGAAACCTTTCCCCATCACATGATGTACCAGCTTTTTGTTTTCTCATGCATGTTTTCAATGTAGGAATATGCCCTTGAACCTGGAGATTTGGGACCCATGCGATGGGTACCACACAGTATTACTTTAAAGGGTCTGCGTTTGCTCACCCAACCTCACCAAACCTCTCAGCCCCAAGAGTGTCCACCCTTATGTCTCATCCAGCTGTGGGTCTAGATATGGTCAATCCAGGTTGCATCACAGCCCCTGATCGCATTGTGTAAGAATTTCTCTCTCTTTCACTGTCTTTGTTTCATGGGTTTTTCGAAGTAATTTATTTTTATAATGGGGTTTAGCTGCTTTTCACTGCTGTGTTTATGCCGCTTTACACCCACTTGACACACTAACAGAGAGATATCAATACATAGGTTTTAAGATTATTACTAGTCAGATATGTTCTTGTGCGGTGAATAGAGCGTGTTGAGTCCAGTTCTCTGAGCAAGGAGTAGGTCTTGTCTATTACATATTGGGTTTATGGAACGGTATCTGAGCTAATTTGAAACCCTTGTTTTATGTATCACCCCACCTCACCTTTCCCGTTAAGCAACCATAGCGTGTTTTCTGCATGTGTGACTCTGTTCTGTTTTGTAATTCAATTCAAGTGTAACAGTTTTTACATTCCCTCTATAAGTGATACCTTATGAGAAGTGTCCTTTTCTGTGTGACTTATTTCACTTAGAATCGTCGTACCTAAATCCACTCATCATGCTGCTACTAGCCTTATGACATTGATTTCATGGCTGAGTGATATTCCATTGTACATAAGGACCACAACTTCTTTATCCATTTTTCTCTTTCCTGGGATATTGAAGGTGGAATGAAGTGGAGATCCTTGTCAACAGAGCAGCCCTAAACTTTGGGGTGCTTGTGTCTTGCTGATTTTTCATTTTCCCAATTTATACCCCCATGAGTGGAAGTGCCCTATGCTCTCTAAGCTGTGTTTTTTAGATGTTTCAGGACACACCGTACACTTCTCCAGAGTGGCTGTTGGCAATTTACATCCCGCCCATCAGTGTAGCAAGGCTCCCATTTCTCCATGGCCTGTCCTGCATTTCTGGTTTTGACAGGTTTTTCAGCATGGCCCTTTTGACCGATGGGTAGCGAGTCTTCTTTGTAGCGCTGATTTGCCTTTCCAGGTTGCTTGGTTGGCCAAAAAGGGCGTATGCGTTTTTTCCTGAATATATTCAGGAAAAAACGCATACGCCCTTTTTGGCCAAGGGCATCATTGTCAACGTTTTGCCGCTTTTCATGTGCTTTAAAGGCGATTCGAATCTACCTCCTGAAATCTGTTTCCTGCAATTCTGCCTTGATTTCAAATCCTCTTCTTTGCCTTCCCTCAATATATTTGTGGACGAGAGTTATCATTTATAACTCTGCAGGTTTGTGAATTGCAGTGCCCTGAAGCTCCATTTTACAACTCGCTTTTTTGGGAGCTGGCCGCAAAAGCGCAGGATGGCTTCAGGCCCTGTTCTGGTTCCGGGGTCCGGGTGAGCCTGTGGTTAATTCTTCTTCCTGATGGGAAAATAGAGTAACCTGTGCCTGTCACAACACCAAGAGCTAGTCTCTCACTGGTTCCCCGTCTACCCGTTCAACCTCAGGACTAATTGCAACCTGTACGGAACAGGAGGTTAAAGGTGCTGATGCTCCAAGTAGGGAGATTGTTAGTAAAGCGGCTGGAATGGCGAACCCGGGCACAAGGAGAAGAGAAATGAGGTGCGTTTTACAAACCTTTCCCCATCACATGATGTACCATCTTTTTGTTTTCTCATGCATGTTTTCGATGTAGGAATATTCCCTTGAACCTGGAGATTTGGGACCCATGCGATGGGTACCACACAGTATTACTTTAAAGGGTCTGCGTTTACTCACCCAACCTCACCAAACCTCTCAGCCCCAAGAGTGTCCACCCTTATGTCTCATCCAGCTGTGGGTCTAGATATGGTCAATCCAGGTTGCATCACAGCCCCTGAACGCATTGTGTAAGAATTTCTCTCTCTTTCACTGTCTTTGTTTCATGGGTTTTTCGAAGTAATTTATTTTTATAATGGGGTTTAGCTGCTTTTCACTGCTGTGTTTATGCCGCTTTACACCCACTTGACACACTAACAGAGAGATATCAATACATAGGTTTTAAGATTATTACTAGTCAGATATATTCTTGTGCGGTGAATAGGGCGTGTTGAGTCCAGTTCTCTGAGCAAGGAGTAGGTCTTGTCTATTACATATTGAGTTTATGGAACGGTATCTGAGCTAATTTGATACCCTTGTTTTATGTATCACCCCACCTCACCTTTCCCGTTAAGCAGCCATAGTCTGTTTTCTGCATGTGTGACTCTGTTCTGTTTTGTAATTCAGTTCAAGTGTAACGGTTTTTACATTCCCTCTATCAGTGATACCTTATGAGAAGTGTCCTTTTCTGTGTGACTTATTTCACTTAGAATCGTCGTACCTAAATCCACTCATCATGCTGCTACTAGCCTTATGACATTGATTTCATGGCTGAGTGATATTCCATTGTACATAAGGACCACAACTTCTTTATCCATTTTTCTCTTTCCTGGGATATTGAAGGTGGAATGAAGTGGAGGTCCTTGTCAACAGAGCAGCCCTAAACTTTGGGGTGCTTGTGTCTTGCTGATTTTTCATTTTCCCAATTTATACCCCCATGAGTGGAAGTGACCTATGCTCTCTAAGCTGTGTTTTTTAGATGTTTCAGGAAACACCGTACACTTCTTCAGAGTGGCTGTTGGCAATTTACATCCCGCCCATCAGTGTAGCAAGGCTCCCATTTCTCCATGGCCTGTCCTGCATTTCTGGTTTTGAGACTTTTTTCAGCATGCCCCTTTTGATCGATGGGGAGCGAGTCTTCTTTGTAGCGCTGACTTGCCTTTCCAGGTTGCTTGGTTGGCCAAAAAGGGCGTATGCGTTTTTTCCTGAATATATTCAGGAAAATACGCATACGCCCTTTTTGGCCAAGGGCATCATTGTCAACGTTTTGCCGCTTTTCATGTGCTTTAAAGGCGATTCGAATCTACCTCCTGAAATCTGTTTCCTGCAATTCTGCCTTGATTTCAAATCCTCTTCTTTGCCTTCCCTCAATATATTTGTGGACGAGAGTTATCATTTATAACTCTGCAGGTTTGTGAATTGCAGTGCCCTGAAGCTCCATTTTACAACTCGCTTTTTTGGGAGCTGGCCGCAAAAGCGCAGGATGGCTTCAGGCCCTGTTCTGGTTCCGGGGTCCGGGTGAGCCTGTGGTTAATTCTTCTTCCTGATGGGAAAATAGAGTGACCTGTGCCTGTCACAACACCAAGAGCTAGTCTCTCACTGGTTCCCCGTCTACCCGTTCAACCTCAGGACTAATTGCAACCTGTACGGAACAGGAGGTTAAAGGTGCTGATGCTCCAAGTAGGGAGATTGTTAGTAAAGCGGCTGGAATGGCGAACCCGGGCACAAGGAGAAGAGAAATGAGGTGCGTTTTAGAAACCTTTCCCCATCACATGATGTACCATCTTTTTGTTTTCTCATGCATGTTTTCGATGTAGGAATATGCCCTTTAACCTGGAGATTTGGGACCCATGGGACGGGTACTACGCAGTATTACTTTAAAGGGTCTGCGTTTGCTCACCCAACCTCACCAAACCTCTCAGCCCCAAGAGTGTCCACCCTTATGTCTCATCCAGCTGTGGGTCTAGATATGGTCAATCCAGGTTGCATCACAGCCCCTGAACGCATTGTGTAAGAATTTCTCTCTCTTTCACTGTCTTTGTTTCATGGGTTTTTTGAAGTAATTTATTTTTATAATGGGGTTTAGCTCTTTTTCACTGCTGTGTTTATGCCGCTTTACACCCACTTGACACACTAACAGAGAGATATCAATACATAGGTTTTAAGATTATTACTAGTCAGATATATTCTCGTGCGGTGAATAGGGCGTGTTGAGTCCAGTTCTCTGAGCAAGGAGTAGGTCTTGTCTATTACATATTGGGTTTATGGAACGGTATCTTAGCTAATTTGAAACCCTTGTTTTATGTATCACCCCACCTCACCTTTCCCGTTAAGCAGCCATAGCGTGTTTTCTGCATGTGTGACTCTGTTCTGTTTTGTAATTCAATTCAAGTGTAACAGTTTTTACATTCCCTCTATAAGTGATACCTTATGAGAAGTGTCCTTTTCTGTGTGACTTATTTCACTTAGAATCGTCGTACCTAAATCCACTCATCATGCTGCTACTAGCCTTATGACATTGATTTCATGGCTGAGTGATATTCCATTGTACATAAGGACCACAACTTCTTTATCCATTTTTCGCTTTCCTGGGATATTGAAGGTGGAATGAAGTGGAGGTCCTTGTCAACAGAGCAGCCCAAAATTTTGGGGTGCTTGTGTCTTGCTGATTTTTCATTTTCCCAATTTATACCCCCATGAGTGGAAGTGCCCTATGCTCTCTAAGCTGTGTTTTTTAGATGTTTCAGGAAACACCGTACACTTCTTCAGAGTGGCTGTTGGCAATTTACATCCCGCCCATCAGTGTAGCAAGGCTCCCATTTCTCCATGGCCTGTCCTGCATTTCTGGTTTTGACACTTTTTTCAGCATGGCCCTTTTGACCGATGGGAAGCGAGACTTCTCTGTAGCGCTGATTTGCCTTTCCAGGTTGCTTGGTTGGCCAAAAAGGGCGTATGCGTTTTTTCCTGAATATATTCAGGAAAAAACGCATACGCCCTTTTTGGCCAAGGTCATCATTTTCAAAGTTTTGCCGCTTTTCATGTGCTTTAAAGGCGATTCGAATCTACCTCCTGAAATCTGTTTTCTGCAATTCTGCCTTGATTTCAAATCCTCTTCTTTGCCTTCCCTCAATATATTTGTGGACGAGAGTTATCATTTATAACTCTGCAGGTTTGTGAATTGCAGTGCCCTGAAGCTCCATTTTACAACTCGCTTTTTTGGGAGCTGGCCGCAAAAGCGCAGGATGGCTTCAGGCCCTGTTCTGGTTCCGGGGTCATGGTGAGCCTGTGGTTAATTCTTCTTCCTGATGGGAAAATAGGGTGACCTGTGCCTGTCCCAACACCAAGAGCTAGTCTCTCACTGGTTCCCCATCTACCCGTTAATCCTCAGGACAAATTGCAACCTGTACGGAACAGGAGGTTAAAGGTGCTGATGCTCCAAGTAGGGAGATTGTTATTAAGCAGCTGGAATGGCGAACCCGGGCACAAGGAGAAGAGAAATGAGGTGAGTTTTAGAAACCTTTCCCCATCACATGGTGTACCAACTTTTTGTTTTCTCATGGATGGTTTCGATGTAGGAATATGGCCTTGAACCTGGGGATTTGGGACCCATGCGATGGGTACCACGCAGTATTACTTTAAAGGGTCTGCGTTTGCTCACCCAACCTCACCAAACCTCTCAGCCCCAAGAGTGTCCACCCTTATGTCTCATCCAGCTGTGGGTCTAGATATGGTCAATCCAGGTTGCATCACAGCCCCTGAACGCATTGTGTAAGAATTTCTCTCTCTTTCACTGTCTTTGTTTCATGGGTTTTTCGAAGTAATTTATTTTTATAATGGGGTTTAGCTGCTTTTCACTGCTGTGTTTATGCCGCTTTACACCCACTTGACACACTAACAGAGAGATATCAATACATAGGTTTTAAGATTATTACTAGTCAGATATATTCTTGTGCGGTGAATAGGGCGTGTTGAGTCCAGTTCTCTGAGCAAGGAGTAGGTCTTGTCTATTACATATTGGGTTTATGAAAAGGTATCTGAGATAATTTGAAACCCTTGTTTTATGTATCACCCCACCTCAACTTTCCCGTTAAGCAGCCATAGTGTGTTTTCTGCATGTGTGACTGTGTTCTGTTTTGTAATTCAGTTCAAGTGTAACGGTTTTTACATTCCCTCTATAATTGATACCTTATGAGAAGTGTCCTTTTCTGTGTGACTTATTTCACTTAGAATCGTCGTACCTAAATCCACTCATCATGCTGCTACTAGCCTTATGACATTGATTTCATGGCTGAGTGATATTCCATTGTACATAAGGACCACAACTTCTTTATCCATTTTTCTCTTTCCTGGGATATTGAAGGTGGAATGAAGTGGAGGTCCTTGTCAACAGAGCAGACCTAAACTTTGGGGTGCTTGTGTCTTGCTGATTTTTCATTTTCCCAATTTATACCCCCATGAGTGGAAGTGCCCTATGCTCTCTAAGCTGTGTTTTTTAGATGTTTCAGGACACACCGTACACTTCTCCAGAGTGGCTGTTGGCAATTTACATCCCGCCCATCAGTGTAGCAAGGCTCCCATTTCTCCATGGCCTGTCCTGCATTTCTGGTTTTGACAGGTTTTTCAGCATGGCCCTTTTGACCGATGGGTAGCGAGTCTTCTGTGTAGCGCTGATTTGCCTTTCCAGGTTGCTTGGTTGGCCAAAAAGGGCGTATGCGTTTTTTCCTGAATATATTCAGGAAAAAACGCATACGCCCTTTTTGGCCAAGGGCATTATTGTAAACGTTTTGCCGCTTTTCATGTGCTTTAAAGGCGATTCGAATCTACCTCCTGAAATCTGTTTCCTGCAATTCTGCCTTGATTTCAAATCCTCTTCTTTGCCTTCCCTCAATATATTTGTGGACGAGAGTTATCATTTATAACTCTGCAGGTTTGTGATTTTCAGTGCCCTGAAGCTCCATTTTACAACTCGCTTTTTTGGGAGCTGGCCGCAAAAGCGCAGGATGGCTTCAGGCCCTGTTCTGGTTCCGGGGGGGAGGATGAGCCTCTGGTTAATTCTTCTTCCTGATGGGAAAATAGAGTGACCTGTGCCTGTCCCAACACCAAGAGCTAGTCTCTCACTGGTTCCCCATTTTCCCGTTCATCCTCAGGACAAATTGCAACCTGTACAGAACAGGAGGTTAAAGGTGCTGATGCTCCAAGTAGGGAGATTGCTAGTAAAGCGGCTGGAATGGCGAACCCGGGCACAAGGAGATGAGAAATGAGGTGCGTTTTAGAAATCTTTCCCCATCACATGACGTACCATCTTTTTGTTTTCTCATGCATGTTTTCGATGTAGGATGATGCCCTTGAACCTGGAGATTTGGGACCCATGCGATGGGTACCACGCAGTATTACTTTAAAGGGTCTGCGTTTGCTCACCCAACCTCACCAAACCTCTCAGCCCCAAGAGTGTCCACCCTTATGTCTCATCCAGCTGTGGGTCTAGATATGGTCAATCCAGGTTGCATCACAGCCCCTGAACGCATTGTGTAAGAATTTCTCTCTCTTTCACTGTGTTTGTTTCGTGGGTTTTTCAAAGTAATTTATTTTTATAATGGGGTGTAGCTGCTTTTCACTGCTGTGTTTATGCCACTTTACACCCACTTGACACACTAACAGAGATATATCAATACATAGGTTTTAAGATTATTCCTAGTCAGATATATTCTTGTGCGGTGAATAGGGCGTGTTGAGTCCAGTTCTCTGAGCAAGGAGTAGGTCTTGTCTATTACATATTGGGTTTATGGAACGGTATCTGAGCTAATTTGAAACCCTTGTTTTATGTATCACCCCACCTCACCTTTCCCGTTAAGCAACCATAGTGTGTTTTCTGCATGTGAGACTCTGTTCTCTTTTGTAATTCAGTTCAAGTGTAACGGTTTTTACATTCCCTCTATAAGTGATACCTTATGAGAAATGTCCTTTTCTCTGTGACTTATTTCACTTAGAATCGTCGTACCTAAATCCACTCATCATGCTGCTACTAGCCTTATGACATTGATTTCATGGCTGAGTGATATTCCATTGTACATAAGGACCACAACTTCTTTATCCATTTTTCTCTTTCCTGGGATATTTAAGGTGGAATGAAGTGGAGGTCCTTGTCAACAGAGCAGCCCTAAACTTTGGGGTGCTTGTGTCTTGCTGATTTTTCATTTTCCCAATTTATACCCCCATGAGTGGAAGTGCCCTATGCTGTCTAAGCTGTGTTTTTTAGATGTTTCAGGACTCACCGTACACTTCTCCAGAGTGACTGTTGGCAATTTACATCCCGCCCATCAGTGTAGCAAGGCTCCCATTTCTCCATGGCCTGTCCTGCATTTCTGGTTTTGAGCCTTTTTTCAGCATGGCCCTTTTGACCGATGGGTAGCGAGTCTTCTTTGTAGCGCTGATTTGCCTTTCCAGGTTGCTTGGTTGGCCAAAAAGGGCGTATGCGTTTTTTCCTGAATATATTCAGGAAAAAACGCATACGCCCTTTTTGGCCAAGGGCATCATTGTCAACGTTTTGCCGCTTTTCATGTGCTTTAAAGGCGATTCGAATCTACCTCCTGAAATCTGTTTCCTGCAATTCTGCCTTGATTTCAAATCCTCTTCTTTGCCTTCCCTCAATATATTTGTGGACGAGAGTTATCATTTATAACTCTGCAGGTTTGTGAATTGCAGTGCCCTGAAGCTCCATTTTACAACTCGCTTTTTTGGGAGCTGGCCGCAAAAGCGCAGGATGGCTTCAGGCCCTGTTCTGGTTCCGGGGTCCGGGTGAGCCTGTGGTTAATTCTTCTTCCTGATGGGAAAATAGAGTGACCTGTGCCTGTCACAACACCAAGAGCTAGTCTCTCACTGGTTCCCCGTCTACCCGTTCAACCTCAGGACTAATTGCAACCTGTACGGAACAGGAGGTTAAAGGTGCTGATGCTCCAAGTAGGGAGATTGTTAGTAAAGCGGCTGGAATGGCGAACCCGGGCACAAGGAGAAGAGAAATGAGGTGCGTTTTAGAAACCTTTCCCCATCACATGATGTACCATCTTTTTGTTTTCTCATGCATGTTTTCGATGTAGGAATATGCCCTTTAACCTGGAGATTTGGGACCCATGGGACGGGTACTACGCAGTATTACTTTAAAGGGTCTGCGTTTGCTCACCCAACCTCACCAAACCTCTCAGCCCCAAGAGTGTCCACCCTTATGTCTCATCCAGCTGTGGGTCTAGATATGGTCAATCCAGGTTGCATCACAGCCCCTGAACGCATTGTGTAAGAATTTCTCTCTCTTTCACTGTCTTTGTTTCATGGGTTTTTTGAAGTAATTTATTTTTATAATGGGGTTTAGCTCTTTTTCACTGCTGTGTTTATGCCGCTTTACACCCACTTGACACACTAACAGAGAGATATCAATACATAGGTTTTAAGATTATTACTAGTCAGATATATTCTCGTGCGGTGAATAGGGCGTGTTGAGTCCAGTTCTCTGAGCAAGGAGTAGGTCTTGTCTATTACATATTGGGTTTATGGAACGGTATCTTAGCTAATTTGAAACCCTTGTTTTATGTATCACCCCACCTCACCTTTCCCGTTAAGCAGCCATAGCGTGTTTTCTGCATGTGTGACTCTGTTCTGTTTTGTAATTCAATTCAAGTGTAACAGTTTTTACATTCCCTCTATAAGTGATACCTTATGAGAAGTGTCCTTTTCTGTGTGACTTATTTCACTTAGAATCGTCGTACCTAAATCCACTCATCATGCTGCTACTAGCCTTATGACATTGATTTCATGGCTGAGTGATATTCCATTGTACATAAGGACCACAACTTCTTTATCCATTTTTCGCTTTCCTGGGATATTGAAGGTGGAATGAAGTGGAGGTCCTTGTCAACAGAGCAGCCCAAAATTTTGGGGTGCTTGTGTCTTGCTGATTTTTCATTTTCCCAATTTATACCCCCATGAGTGGAAGTGCCCTATGCTCTCTAAGCTGTGTTTTTTAGATGTTTCAGGAAACACCGTACACTTCTTCAGAGTGGCTGTTGGCAATTTACATCCCGCCCATCAGTGTAGCAAGGCTCCCATTTCTCCATGGCCTGTCCTGCATTTCTGGTTTTGACACTTTTTTCAGCATGGCCCTTTTGACCGATGGGAAGCGAGACTTCTCTGTAGCGCTGATTTGCCTTTCCAGGTTGCTTGGTTGGCCAAAAAGGGCGTATGCGTTTTTTCCTGAATATATTCAGGAAAAAACGCATACGCCCTTTTTGGCCAAGGTCATCATTTTCAAAGTTTTGCCGCTTTTCATGTGCTTTAAAGGCGATTCGAATCTACCTCCTGAAATCTGTTTTCTGCAATTCTGCCTTGATTTCAAATCCTCTTCTTTGCCTTCCCTCAATATATTTGTGGACGAGAGTTATCATTTATAACTCTGCAGGTTTGTGAATTGCAGTGCCCTGAAGCTCCATTTTACAACTCGCTTTTTTGGGAGCTGGCCGCAAAAGCGCAGGATGGCTTCAGGCCCTGTTCTGGTTCCGGGGTCATGGTGAGCCTGTGGTTAATTCTTCTTCCTGATGGGAAAATAGGGTGACCTGTGCCTGTCCCAACACCAAGAGCTAGTCTCTCACTGGTTCCCCATCTACCCGTTAATCCTCAGGACAAATTGCAACCTGTACGGAACAGGAGGTTAAAGGTGCTGATGCTCCAAGTAGGGAGATTGTTATTAAGCAGCTGGAATGGCGAACCCGGGCACAAGGAGAAGAGAAATGAGGTGAGTTTTAGAAACCTTTCCCCATCACATGGTGTACCAACTTTTTGTTTTCTCATGGATGGTTTCGATGTAGGAATATGGCCTTGAAACTGGGGATTTGGGACCCATGCGATGGGTACCACGCAGTATTACTTTAAAGGGTCTGCGTTTGCTCACCCAACCTCACCAAACCTCTCAGCCCCAAGAGTGTCCACCCTTATGTCTCATCCAGCTGTGGGTCTAGATATGGTCAATCCAGGTTGCATCACAGCCCCTGAACGCATTGTGTAAGAATTTCTCTCTCTTTCACTGTCTTTGTTTCATGGGTTTTTCGAAGTAATTTATTTTTATAATGGGGTTTAGCTGCTTTTCACTGCTGTGTTTATGCCGCTTTACACCCACTTGACACACTAACAGAGAGATATCAATACATAGGTTTTAAGATTATTACTAGTCAGATATATTCTTGTGCGGTGAATAGGGCGTGTTGAGTCCAGTTCTCTGAGCAAGGAGTAGGTCTTGTCTATTACATATTGGGTTTATGAAAAGGTATCTGAGATAATTTGAAACCCTTGTTTTATGTATCACCCCACCTCAACTTTCCCGTTAAGCAGCCATAGTGTGTTTTCTGCATGTGTGACTGTGTTCTGTTTTGTAATTCAGTTCAAGTGTAACGGTTTTTACATTCCCTCTATAATTGATACCTTATGAGAAGTGTCCTTTTCTGTGTGACTTATTTCACTTAGAATCGTCGTACCTAAATCCACTCATCATGCTGCTACTAGCCTTATGACATTGATTTCATGGCTGAGTGATATTCCATTGTACATAAGGACCACAACTTCTTTATCCATTTTTCTCTTTCCTGGGATATTGAAGGTGGAATGAAGTGGAGGTCCTTGTCAACAGAGCAGCCCTAAACTTTGGGGTGCTTGTGTCTTGCTGATTTTTCATTTTCCCAATTTATACCCCCATGAGTGGAAGTGCCCTATGCTCTCTAAGCTGTGTTTTTTAGATGTTTCAGGACACACCGTACACTTCTCCAGAGTGGCTGTTGGCAATTTACATCCCGCCCATCAGTGTAGCAAGGCTCCCATTTCTCCATGGCCTGTCCTGCATTTCTGGTTTTGACAGGTTTTTCAGCATGGCCCTTTTGACCGATGGGTAGCGAGTCTTCTGTGTAGCGCTGATTTGCCTTTCCAGGTTGCTTGGTTGGCCAAAAAGGGCGTATGCGTTTTTTCCTGAATATATTCAGGAAAAAACGCATACGCCCTTTTTGGCCAAGGGCATTATTGTAAACGTTTTGCCGCTTTTCATGTGCTTTAAAGGCGATTCGAATCTACCTCCTGAAATCTGTTTCCTGCAATTCTGCCTTGATTTCAAATCCTCTTCTTTGCCTTCCCTCAATATATTTGTGGACGAGAGTTATCATTTATAACTCTGCAGGTTTGTGATTTTCAGTGCCCTGAAGCTCCATTTTACAACTCGCTTTTTTGGGAGCTGGCCGCAAAAGCGCAGGATGGCTTCAGGCCCTGTTCTGGTTCCGGGGGGGAGGATGAGCCTCTGGTTAATTCTTCTTCCTGATGGGAAAATAGAGTGACCTGTGCCTGTCCCAACACCAAGAGCTAGTCTCTCACTGGTTCCCCATTTTCCCGTTCATCCTCAGGACAAATTGCAACCTGTACAGAACAGGAGGTTAAAGGTGCTGATGCTCCAAGTAGGGAGATTGCTAGTAAAGCGGCTGGAATGGCGAACCCGGGCACAAGGAGATGAGAAATGAGGTGCGTTTTAGAAATCTTTCCCCATCACATGACGTACCATCTTTTTGTTTTCTCATGCATGTTTTCGATGTAGGATGATGCCCTTGAACCTGGAGATTTGGGACCCATGCGATGGGTACCACGCAGTATTACTTTAAAGGGTCTGCGTTTGCTCACCCAACCTCACCAAACCTCTCAGCCCCAAGAGTGTCCACCCTTATGTCTCATCCAGCTGTGGGTCTATATATGGTCAATCCAGGTTGCATCACAGCCCCTGATCGCATTGTGTAAGAATTTCTCTCTCTTTCACTGTGTTTGTTTCGTGGGTTTTTCAAAGTAATTTATTTTTATAATGGGGTGTAGCTGCTTTTCACTGCTGTGTTTATGCCACTTTACACCCACTTGACACACTAACAGAGATATATCAATACATAGGTTTTAAGATTATTCCTAGTCAGATATATTCTTGTGCGGTGAATAGGGCGTGTTGAGTCCAGTTCTCTGAGCAAGGAGTAGGTCTTGTCTATTACATATTGGGTTTATGGAACGGTATCTGAGCTAATTTGAAACCCTTGTTTTATGTATCACCCCACCTCACCTTTCCCGTTAAGCAACCATAGTGTGTTTTCTGCATGTGAGACTCTGTTCTCTTTTGTAATTCAGTTCAAGTGTAACGGTTTTTACATTCCCTCTATAAGTGATACCTTATGAGAAATGTCCTTTTCTCTGTGACTTATTTCACTTAGAATCGTCGTACCTAAATCCACTCATCATGCTGCTACTAGCCTTATGACATTGATTTCATGGCTGAGTGATATTCCATTGTACATAAGGACCACAACTTCTTTATCCATTTTTCTCTTTCCTGGGATATTTAAGGTGGAATGAAGTGGAGGTCCTTGTCAACAGAGCAGCCCTAAACTTTGGGGTGCTTGTGTCTTGCTGATTTTTCATTTTCCCAATTTATACCCCCATGAGTGGAAGTGCCCTATGCTGTCTAAGCTGTGTTTTTTAGATGTTTCAGGACTCACCGTACACTTCTCCAGAGTGACTGTTGGCAATTTACATCCCGCCCATCAGTGTAGCAAGGCTCCCATTTCTCCATGGCCTGTCCTGCATTTCTGGTTTTGAGCCTTTTTTCAGCATGGCCCTTTTGACCGATGGGTAGCGAGTCTTCTTTGTAGCGCTGATTTGCCTTTCCAGGTTGCTTGGTTGGCCAAAAAGGGCGTATGCGTTTTTTCCTGAATATATTCAGGAAAAAACGCATACGCCCTTTTTGGCCAAGGGCATCATTGTCAACGTTTTGCCGCTTTTCATGTGCTTTAAAGGCGATTCGAATCTACCTCCTGAAATCTGTTTCCTGCAATTCTGCCTTGATTTCAAATCCTCTTCTTTGCCTTCCCTCAATATATTTGTGGACGAGAGTTATCATTTATAACTCTGCAGGTTTGTGAATTGCAGTGACCTGAAGCTCCATTTTACAACTTCCTTTTTTGGAAGCTGGCCGCAAATGCGCTTGATGGTTTTACACCCTGTTCTGGTTCCGGGGGGAAGGCTGAGCCTGTGGTTAATTCTTCTTCCTGATGGGAAAATAGAGTGACCTGGGCCTGTGTCCACACCAAGAGCTAGTCTCTCATTGGTTCCCCATCTTCCCGTTCATCCTCAGGACAAATTGCAACCTGTACGGAACAGGAGGTTAAAGGTGCTGATGCTCCAAGTAGGGAGATTGCTAGTAAAGCGGCTGGAATGGCGAACCCGGGCACAAGGAGATGAGAAATGAGGTGCGTTTTAGAAACCTTTCCCCATCACACGGTGTACCATCTTCTGGGTTTCTCATGCATGTTTTTGATGTAGGAAGATGCCCTTGAACCTGGAGATTTGGGACCCATGGGACGGGTACAACGC